>NC_083594.1:55970115-55980115 GCF_027579695.1 Neoarius graeffei | reverse complement strand
TTAATTCCAAATGATGACTTTTTTCTGGCCAGGCCGGGGGGTGAGTGAGAGAGTGCGTGTGTGTGTGTGTGTGTGTGAGAGAGAGAGAGAGACTCACTGATGGTTTGGGTTTGATGGTGTGTTCTGGGCGTTTTTTTCCGCAGCAGTATTGTACAGCGCCACGAACCTCCTTACAGAACACAATCCTGAAAAAGAAGATGAAGGGACCCTGTACACACACACACACACACACACACTATCATAAATTATCAGAAAGATCTAAATGAATAAAACAAATGCAAAATGGTAAATATAAGAAAATAACTCAATTTCAGTTAAAATAAAAGAGAAGTTTAACAACAATCTCAAAATAAATAATATTTTCAAAGAATTTTAAGAAAAAAGTTTTGGAATAAATATACTGAAATAATTATTGTAAAATTAAGACAATGTGATAAATGACTAAAATTAAAAAATAAAGTGTGTGTGTGTACCTGTAGACAGTTGAATGCAGCGAACAGGTAGTGAAACACAATCAGATCAGTGTTTACAGAGAGCAGAGCGAGTAAACACGTCACTGTCACCAAGAATAACACACCACACGCTGTACGCAATCCGCACCTGGACACACACACACACACACACACACACACACACACACACACACACACAATGGTTTCAGCTCTCAGTCAGTTTGTCTCTCCACACAAAAGCAGATGATCGTGAAGAGAGAGTGTGTGTGTGTGTGTGTGTGTGTGTGTGTGTGTGTGTGTGTGTGTGTGTGTGCGCGCGTTATACTCACACTGGAGTTTCTTTCTTCTCACAGCTGTGTGCTTTGGTTGAACACGATGTTCTGGAGGCCAGGATATACAGGAACACGTTCATCTGAGAACAAAACAGCCCTTTTGGTTAAAAATGCACTGATTTAGAGGAAGTGATGTCACAGGAGAGCATCCTACAACAGGAAGTGATGTCAAACTCACAGCCACCACAAGAGCGATCGGTCCAGCAAGGCTCCAGACCAGAGTGTCATAGAGAGAGAGCCAGCAGAAATCTGGGTTTCCGTAGCCCTCGGGGTCCAAACCCACGGCCAGACCTGACGTTACAGAAGAGTTCATTCCCTTCATACACGCCTTTATTCACAAACTCGTTACCAATATAAACTAATACTCGCATCACATGCTGTGCAGTGTATCCGGCTGTGTGTGTTACCAGTGATGATAGCCGGCACGCCCCAGCCGATGAGGTAGTAGAAGCGCATGGGGCCGTAGTTGATGTCTCGCACTTCGTTCAGCATGCGGTACACATGGAGACTCTCGAGGAAAAGCCATGAGAACACACACATGTAGAAGAACTGCAGCAGGATGGCCATGATAGTACACACAAACTACACGGAGGAGGGAGAGGTATCAGCTGTCAGTTTATAATATTATAACGATGCACAAAATGTCACATGGCTGATTACAAGAAAACAGGAGAGAGAGAAAAAAGTGGAGGAATCTGATGGAGGGATGAGGGATGCAGGGACAGGTGATGAAAGGATGATAGAATTAGAAGGCATAGAGAAGAGAGAGGTTGGTGTTGATGATAAAGTGATGAAAAAGAGAGAAATGGAGTGATGGCTGATGGAGGTGTTGGGAAATGATGAGAGATAAAGAGATGATTGATGAAGAGACTGGAGGGATGACGGATGTACGGAGAGGGAGATGAATGAATGAATGAAAGACAAAGGGAAAGCCAGAGAGAGAGGACAGGTGGATGGAGGGAGAGTGGGGGATGGGAGGTGGATGGAGGGAGAGTGGGGGATGGGAGGTGGATGGAGGGAGAGTGGGGGATGGGAGGTGGATGAAGGGATGGCGTACCGGATTGTCAGTCTGGTTGATGCCCAGGATGAAGAGGAGCTGGGCGATGAAGAGGGCGGAGGCTCCGTTGTTCGCGATGCTGCTGAGGTTGGAGGTGACGTCTCTCAGACAGGTGAGGAAGACCACGGTGAGGAAGATGAAGCCCAGAGTTACTGACACTGTACACATCGTCACCAAACTCATGGGCAAGATCTCACCATTCTGAACACACACACACACACACACACACACACACACACACACAGGTGGAGATTAACTTAAACCTGATCATGTGACTGTGGAGGTGGGGCGTGGTCGAGGGCAGGTCTATGAGTGAATGCGTGTTTGGTGTTGCAGTGAGTGAAGGATAAAGAGGAGAGAGACACAACAGAAAGACAGCTGAGCAACTGTGTGTGTGTGATATAGACACACACACACACACACACACACACACAGTGCTGAGCGTAAATGAGTGCACCCCCTTTGAAAAGTAACATTTTAAACAATATCTCAATGAACACAAACCATTTCCAAAATGTTGACAAGACAAAGTTTAATATAACATCTGTTTAACTTATAACGGGAAAGTAAGGTTAATAATATAACTTAGATTACACATTTTTCAGTTTTACTCAAATTAGGGTGGTGCAAAAATGAGTACACCCCACAACAAAAGCTACTACATCTAGTACTTTGTATGGCCTCCATGATTTTTAATGACAGCACCAAGTCTTCTAGGCATGGAATGAACAAGTTGGCGACATTTTGCAACATCAATCTTTTTCCATTCTTCAACAACGACCTCTTTTAGTGACTGGATGCTGGATGGAGAGTGATGCTCAACTTGTCTCTTCAGAATTCCCCAAAGAAAATAATTTCTTTCCACCACAAAGGTGAAGGCTACAAGAAGATCAGCAAAGCTTTACTTATCAGTCAGAATACTGTAGCAAAAGTGGCACAAAAATTTAAGAAAGATGGAACTGCAACCATCTCACAGAGACGTCCAGGTCGTCCACGGAAGTTAACACCTCGACAGGAGCGTCTTCTGACGAGAAGGGTTGAAGAAAATCGGCATGCAAGTTCACTGCAGTTATCTAAAGAAGTAGAAAGCCAAACTGGGGTGACTATTTCCCGTGACACAATACGGTGTACGCTGCAGAGGAATGGCATGCATGGATGCCGTCCACGAAAGAAGCCTCTCCTAAAGCCCAGGCACAAAAAAGGCCGCCTAGAGTTTGCCAGGGCCCATGCTGACAAAGATGAAGACTACTGGGACTCTATACTCTGGAGTGATGAGACCAAGATAAATGTTTTTGGAACTGATGGCTTCAAAACTGTATGGCGTCGCAAAGGTGAGGAATACAAAGAAAACTGCATGGTGCCTACAGTGAAACATGGTGGTGGCAGCGTCCTTATGTGGGGCTGCATGAGTGCTGCTGGTGTCGGGGAGCTGCATTTCACTGATGGCATCATGAATTCACAGACGTATTGCTCTATACTGAAAGAGAAGATGCTACCATCACTCCGTGCCCTTGATTGTCGTGCACTTTTCCAACATGACAATGATCCTAAACACACATCTAAGGCCACTGTTGGATTTCTGAAGAAGAACAGGGTGAAAGTGATTCAGTGGCCAAGTATGTCAAGTCAAGTCAACTTTATTGTCAAATATGCTATACATGCTCGACATACAGCACAGATGAAATATCAGTCCTCTCTGACCCACGGTGCAAACAGGCAATGCAATAAATAAAATAAAAATAGAATAACTGAAAAAACAAACAATATAAACAGTATAAACACTCTAGATAGGAACTAGACATAGACTAAACACTCAAACAATATAAACAGTATAAACACTAGATAAGAACTAGACAAAGACTAAACACTCATATATACATACACACACACACACACACACACACACACGTAAATTGGTGCAAATAAACAAACAGTCAAGGGCACTTGAGGTAAAGCAGGTAAACATGAGATAAGCAGTATAAACAAACTAGCAGCTGTTAAGGTGAGGTAGTGCGGAATAGTGCAAATGAGCGAGGTAAAGTGAGATGTGCGGCCCCTGAGTTCAGTGTGTTAATGAACGATGAGATGTATGTATGTGTGTGTGTTTGGGGGGGGGGGGGGGGGGGGGACCTCTGAGGATGACATGTCAGATGCTGAAGGGACGTCTCCTGATCTGGACCCAATCGAACACCTATGGGGAATTCTGAAGAGACAAGTTGAGCATCGCTCTCCATCCAGCATCCAGTCACTAATGAAATGAAAGATCTGTTCTGCCTTCCGTTTCGTTGATGAAGAATGGAAAAAGATTGATGTTGCAAAATGTCGCCAACTTGTTCATTCCATGCCTAGAAGACTTGGTGCTGTCATTAAAAATCATGGAGGCCGTACAAAGTACTACATGGAGTAGTTTTTGTTGTGGGGTGTACTCACTTTTGCACCACCCTAATTTGAGTAAAACTGAAAAATGTGTAATCTAAGTTATATTATTAACCTTACTTTCACGTTATAAGTTAAACAGATGTTATATTAAACTTTGTCTTGTCAACATTTTGGAAATGGTTTGTGTTCACTGAGATATTGTTTAAAATGTTACTTTTCAAAGGGGGTGCACTCATTTACGCTCAGCACTGTGTGTGTGTGTGTGTGTGTGTGTACCCACCTCTCTGTGCGAGATGTCCATCAGAACAGCGAAGCTGGTCATGTGGTAACACTGGCAGCTGATGTGTGTGTTGTTCCTGAAAACTACCTCACATCCTTTAGAGGACCAACCACCCACACTACACACACACACACACACACACACACACACACACACACACACACACCATAAAACCATTACAATCATTTTAATCAAAATGAAACCCAAAATGAGTTAGAAGAAACCTTTATTCGTCACATGCACGCTTCAAGCACAGTGAAATTCATCCTCTGCATTTAACCCATCTGAAGCAGTGAGCACACACACACACACACCCAGAGCAGTGGGCAGCCACACCAGAGCGCCCGGGGAGCAGTCAGGGGTTCAGTACCTCGCTCAAGGGCACCTCAGCCCAAGGCCGCCCCACGTTAACCTAACTACACATCTTTGGACTGTGGGGGAAACCGGAGCACCCGGAGGAAACCCACGCGGACACGGGGAGAACATGCAAACTCCACACAGAAAGGCCCTCGCCGGCCACGGGGCTCGAACCCAGGACCTTCTTGCTGTGAGGTGACAGCTCTAACCACTACACCACCGTGCCGCTCAAAATTTTCAAGCCAGCCAGGAGATGTGTGTGTGTTTACCCAATGGAGTGGTTCCAGAACACACAGATGGGTTTAGAGCGCTCCTCAGTGGTGAGCAGATGGAACTGCAGCGTGACGGGTTTCTCCAGTGTGTGCTGTATGAACTGCTCATTATCAAACACCATCACACTGATCACAGGAGTGTTAATGACCGGCCGCTTCGGAACCCTACACACACACACACACACACAAAGTGAGACAGGTGATGCATATGTACCTCAGACTCTGTGTGTGTGTGTGTGTGTGTGTGCGTGCGTGTGCCTCAGACTCCTCTTGTCCGTGTCGTATCTCTCAGGCAGGAGTGTAGCGAGTGTGTGGAAGATGACGATGCTGGCAATGGCGTGCTGCTCGCGCTCATCAGGGTGACGCCTCTTCCGATTGGCCGAGTGATTCCTGCTGAGCTCTGTGATTGGCTCACCCTGATGTCGGTGACCTTTCCCCTCAGAGGTAGGGCTGAAAATGGAACTGGGGAGCATGATGGCTGTGTCAAGGTCAGCCGGGCGGAGTCCACGCAGAGACTGATATTGAGGGAGTTTAGCACCAGCAAAATTCTCCTTCTCCAAACGATCGATGGAGAGGACTGTGGGAAACAAGCGCACACAAAACTGTAGAGAGGAAGACACACAGAGATATGAAGAGGCAGAGAAACAGACAGATCGACACACAGGACTGTGTGTGTGTGTGTGTGTGTGTGTGTGTGTGTGTGTGTGTGTGTGTGTTACCTATGTTCGGTGTGATGATGGTGAACGGGTTCAGGTAGGTTCTCCTCATGTTCTGCGCGAGTGTGTGTGTGTACGCCTCAAACTGTTGCAGCAGTGCAGCTGTTCCTCCCTGAGTTTGCTGGATCTGCTCCCAGTGATGATGAGTGTCTGAGGCCAGAATAGCACTACACACATGCATCAGGTGCTACACACACACACACACACACACACACACGCGGAGCATCATGAATTCTGGTTTCCTCTGCCAGGAGGTTATAACTCAGCTGCAGACAGATCTTTCATTAACATCATGAGCACAAACCTTTCGTGCAGATCGGCACAGAAACACTGCGGGACACAATCGGCTCACTTCATCAAATAAAAACATTTAAAGAAAGTTCAGAGTCATCTGTGTGCGTCTCCCACCTGTATAGTTATGATAAGGGTGCCAATAATTCTGTCTGTACCTGGTTGAAGCGGACGTCCTGTGTCGCGGCCAGGTTGAAGCCGTGCGTGTTGCTCTCGTGCTGCAGGAGTGCGTGTGTGAGGCGGTAGGCGATCTGAATGTCACTGCCGTAGTAGGAGTGCGTGTGTGCCGTGGCGTTGTAGAGCAGAGACGCAGCCTGCTGAACTTTAACCGAGTCCAACACGGACATGTCTCTGTTCACCTGCTCCCACTGAGAGTGAGACAGGACAGAGACAGAAGTAAAGAGAGAGCAGGAAGAAAATCCACGTTTCCAAAACTTTTGTCAATCTCTTTTAAGTTGGATTTGATCCACGCAAACATTTTCACACACAAGTGTTTTAATTCTCTCTGCACAAGATATAAATACTCCTGAAATCGCTCCAGTTCACAGAGACACGATTTCACTCTCACACAAACGAGGTTCGGAACCGACGCGCGATCCGGGATGAAGATTTCCACTGGAGCAAAAACAAAACCACTGCATGACTCCTTTATATCAAACTTTTACAAATTTACACGACAAACAAAGGAAATTAAATACACTGAAAATCATTTCTCCTCATGCTCAACTTCGACACCGCTCTTCATCACGATTCATTACTGCATAAAGATCCAGTGAGCGTTTTCATCTCACATGTTATTACATCATCCAAAACTAAATCTCACTGATCACCACTGAAGGACCGAGAAATATAAACTTTTCTTCCACTTGGTGCTGCTGTAACATGTGAACTTCCCTTACAGGGATCAGTAAAGTTTATCTTATCTTTTTCAGACTGGACACAAAAATAAATAAAGAAAACAATCTGTCCAACACAAATAATGTAAAACTATTCTGAGACCTCTGGCTGTTAAGTCTCGTCTCCACCAGGGGGCGCTGTTACACTGGAACGGAAAGGTTTCTCAGATTCTCGTTGCTGGACATGTCATCTGGACTGAAAATTTTTGTATTAAATTAGAAAAGGATGCAAACTACAGACACAGTTTATTGCTAATTTATAAGTTAAATCACAAATCCCATCTCCATCCGACAGGCGACAGTGAAGGCGGAACCGAGGGACTGAATTTACACATTGCGTTTAAAACCAACTGAAAAGACGACGTCACAGCTGACGTCTCGGTCGTTGAACACATCAGTAAAGCTGATCTCACTTCATGCGGCGCTGCTGTAAACCCACACTGCGGTCAAAGCCGTCTACACTCGAGCTCCCCGTGTGGATGTGGGCGGGGCTTATTACAACATGCCGAACATGGACACACCTCATGACAGCATTGTCACCTGAAAACCCCACTCCCAAGTCTGATGCTCTCATTGTTGATGCATTGGACACCTTGAGAACAGGTGCAGTTGTGACTGCAGCGCCCCCTGGTGCCCTGACCAGGTGTGTGCAGGCGACTCACCAGCAGCTTGAGCTTCGTGAAGAGGATGGAGGTGCAGTTAAAGAGGTTGGGAGGCAGCCAGCCTTTGTGTTCATCACAGTGTCTGATCGCCGTCCCTGGGGGGAGGGGGGGCGGTTGAAAGTCGTATATATTTGTGACTCTCTGTATGATGGATTTTGTGCACTGAGAACACACTGACCTGTGGAGCCCTTAGGACACGGCACCGCGGCTGGGAGACCAAACTTCGTCCTGGGCCACCAAATCCCTCCCTCAGTTGCCTGGGGACAGCTGTCATAGATCACTGGGGGCGGGGGGGTGAAAGCTGATCTCAGGGACTAAGCAGTTCTGTCGCCATGACAACAGCTCTAGCATCTTCAGTTTATTTTAACATAACTGCTGTGAAGACTGATCGAAAGAGATGGGTGTTTATGGACTGCGTTTGTGTCATGTGACCGCTCACCTTCACAGCCATTGGCTGAGACCTCAGCAAACGGATTGTCACAGCGGTCACACTGTCGGCCGATGACGCCCGGCTTACACTCACACTGCCCACTCTGTCTGTCACACACACGCGAGAACGAGCCCATGGGATAACACTCGCACAGCAAACACACATCACTGCCCAGCGGCCGGTAGTGGTTATCCTACACACACACACACACACAGGGGAAGAGTGTGAGAAAGTCAGGGACATAAAGAGAAACGCTCATTAATGGCGCATCATTAACTGTTTCACACAGTTCAGCCAAAGGTCTGTGCTAAACCTGTCAGAGTCTGTACTACTGCTAACGAATGCTTCTGATCAGGACACACACACACTGCAGGGAGTAGGCCAGGGGCGATGCAGTTGTTTGGTGAACTCCTCTCACGTTTCCTCCAGCAGGTCAGTTAGCATAGCGCTGAAACTGTGTGAAGGCTAAAGGAGGAAATAAATGTGTGAAGGATTATGGGATTGAGAGCAGGAAGAACTCGACAGGACGTGCCCACTCGCTGCCGGAGGGTCTCGCTCTGCTCTGCTCGCCAGCGATGGGCGTTTCTACAACATCCTTGTAGGTGTGGTTATGGAAGATGTTGGAAATGATCAGGCTTTAATTTATCAACCTTCTGGTGAATTGTTTTCTGGAAATAAAGTTGAATAAAGTTGTTTTCAGCAGAACGGAGTGACGTTTACCAAAAAGACTGAGATTTACTGTGGACATTCACATCACAGCTGATGTGCATTTAGCCACACCCATTAAATGCCAGAAAAGGCAAAGCTGAAGAGCTGGGGGGAAAATGAAATGTGTGTGTGTGTGTGTGTGTGTGTGTGTGTGTGTGTGTGTGTGTTACCTTGCAGCGGCACTCTCCACTGGTCTTGTTGCAGTCGGAATCAAACCCCTTATCAGTTGGACAGTTACATGGACCACATGTCTTGTGCCCCCACCAACCCCGAGGACATGGCAGGTCAGTCCTGATCTCTCACACACACACACACACACACACACACACACACACACACACACACACAGAGTTACACAGATTAGAAAATACTGGACACAACTAAACACACACTACAAATGTCCGAGACGCTCCTCACTTTTTCTCACAGTAGCGTCCAAAATAATTACTGCGACAGTCACATGTGTAGCCGTGGGCGGAGCTTGACTTCTTTCTACAAGTTGATTGGTGCTCGCAGGGGTTCAGGGTGCACACATCTGTACAGTTGTCACCAAAGTAGCCTGACACATTAAAAACAGGTTAGTGATAAGGTTAACACACACACACACACACACACACACACACACACACACCTGGAAGGCAGGTGCAGGTGTAAGAGTCCCAGTGATTGGTGCAGGAGCTGTGGGTGGGGCAAGGGCTAGAGGCACAGGGGTCAGACACAGAGCAGCCGTCTTCCACATTTAACCTGTGAGCCTGGAACACACTCAGCACAGCATCGCTCACACGCACACCCTACACACACACACACACACACACACGGAACAACATTCACAACTTACACATCCATTGATTTTTATAAACAGAAGGTGTGTGTGTGTGTGTGTGTGTGTGTGTGTGTGTGTGTGTGTGTGTGTGTGTAAAAGGATGTCACTCTACCTGTACACACCCACGGAATCCCTGATGTACTTTGTTGTTGCCAACAGCGACGCCTCCAACACTCAGTACCTTCACCATTGCTCCCTGAATCTCAATGTCCACCTCCATAGAGGACTAAAAACACACACACACACACACACACACACACACACACACACACACACACACACACACAGGTTTAAAGACACAGACAGAATCATGGTCCTGTGGTAAATTGAGCGAGTTAGTGTTAG
>NC_083594.1:55910115-55965115 GCF_027579695.1 Neoarius graeffei | reverse complement strand
ACCATCACTTATAACTGTGTGTGTGTGTGTGTGTGTGTGGTACCTGAGCGTGAGCGTGAAGTGGAATCTCTGACGCAGCCCCTTGAAGGTGATGAAGGTGTTTGGGGGGAAGCTGCGTGTGCTCATGTGACAGTACGGTTTCTCGTAGGCTCCTGGTGGACACTCGCACCTGAACCCCCCCACCAACAGGTTCACACACACACCCCCATTCTTACACACACCCGGCACACAGCGGCCTGAGCGTGATGACACCACACACCACTCACCTGCAGAGAGACAGACAGAGAGAGACAGACAGATATCAGTGGTGTGCAAAGAAAGATGTGATGATGTTGCGAGTGTGTGATGTGGCATCTCCATGGGCCGTGTCCCAAAACACATCCGACACAGCCCACTCTCTGTGGAACACACTTTTCAGTAATGTTGCTCATACTAGACTCATGAGTGTGTGTGTGTGTGTGTTCCCACTGAGGCCCTGTCTATACGATGCGAATGAGCTCTCACACGTCTCCTCTCTTCCTCTCCTTCACTCTTCTGATTTTATATGTGTGTCATGAGGAGCAGAGAAACTGTGTCACTCTGTGTGTGTGTGTGTGTGTGTGTGTGTGTGTGTGTGTGTGTGTGTGTGTGTGTACAAAAGTGTGTCACTAGGAGGCATTGTCTCCTCTTATTTCATTACTGACTCCTTTTCTACACACACACACACACAGCACATGTTCTAGCACAATAATTTTTTGTTTATAAAGTAAAAATAAGGTAAATATTGTACTCTGTGTGTGTGTGTGTGTGTGTGTGTGTGTGTGTGTGTGTGTGTGTGTGTAAAATGTAATACTCATTAGGAGGAGGAGGAGCTTCATGTATTCTGTCCACCCTCAGAAACAAGTCTTTGAAGGAAATAGGGTCAGAAATATTCTCTCTCTCTCTCTCACACACACACACACACACACACACAGATCAGTGATAACATTAAACCCACTGACCGGTGAAGTGAATAACATTACTGAATTACTGACACCTTTCTGTTTTAGCCAGCATTCTCTTTTTCAGCAGTTTGAGATACAGTAGCTCTTCTGTGGGATTGGACCATATGCGCTAGCCTTCACGCCCCATGTGAATCAGTGAGCCTTCGATGCCCATGACCCTGTTGCTGGTTCACTGGTTGTCCTTTCGATTCTTGGACCACTTTTGTTTGGTACTAACCCCTACATAGGAACACCCTGGTTGCTGCTAAAACCCATGACGCGGAACATAACGGGATGTGACATATTATTGCTCGGGCAGTGACCTCCCTGCGATACAGGATGGGACGGGACAAACCTGTGACATACAGGATGGGTCGGAACTGTGACATGGGGACAGGACAGGACACGTATCTTATTGTCTGTTATGGGATATAATTTGCTAATTAATAAATAATTTGTTGAAAATTCTTGTGTTGACTTGTCATTTCTTCTTCTCATGTCATACTCATGTAATCTAGGAGTCATCCTGCCATCGTAATACCGGGACATGATGGGACAATGAAACGGGATGGAATGGGACGTGGCATCACGTCATAAACAACGACAATGAAACACCAGTTCTCATCTATACAGGGACTGTATTCTTGCATAGAGGGTGATGCAATGAAAGCACCGCCAATATGTGGACTGATGGTCCGGATCATAAATACTGACTTGGAAGGTCGTGGAAACCACTGGATTACTTTCTCAACTGTCGATTGTAAAGACAGTACAGTTAACGTCTTTGACAGTGTGGGGTGGGGTGGGGTGGGCTTTAAAGTGATCAAAGCAATCTGTAAATTGTGCCACCCAAGTCCAAACTGTTGACCATTAATTATAGATCATGTGACATGCAACGTAATGGGAATGACTGTGGGCTCTTTGCCATTGCGAATGCCTTTTCCATTTGCAGTGCCGGATGCCCATCAACAATAATATATGAAAAAGCAGTCATGAGGAAACATCTAATAAAATGCTTCAAAGAAAAAAGTTAGTTCAATTTCCATTCTTTGATAACCCACAGATATTAATAGGATCCCAAAAGCAACATGGCTCAGCAGTGGAGCAGTTCTACTGTTCCTGCCATCTGCCAGAGGAGAGCGAGCTGTATTTCAGCTGTACTAAATATAAACAGTGGTATCATCCATCACGTGAAGGACTGCGGCATAAAACCCAGGATGAAATTAATGAAGCAAAGAATTTAAAATGTATCAAATGTCAGAGCAAACGTGGAATACCAAAGAAGAAATAAATATTAACACATACACACTAATTTGTTTGTTATTTATTTCTTTTCTTTCTTTTGATTATTCTTAACTACAGTATGCTACGCGTATCTAAACGATGATGTGACACAGGACAGGATGGCTAAGGTAAGATCCCCTGGGACGGGACGGGACGGGACGGGACATGAGTTCAATGTCCGTGAGCGATAATATGTCTGTGACAATTATTCCGGTCCATGACAGGACAGGGAGGTCACTGACCGTGAGTGATGTCACACCATGTCCCGTTCCACGTCACGGGTTTTAGTAATCGTCGAACACCCCACAGGATGCTCCATTTTGGAGATGTTCAGACCCAGTCAGTCATCTCACCACCACAATCTGGCCCTGATCAAAGTCACTCAGATCCTTACACTCACCCACCTTCCTGCTTCTAACACATCAACTTCTTCAAGAACTGACTGTTCTCTTGCTACCTATTATACCCCACCCCTAATATACCCCATCCCAAATACACCCCACCCCTAATTTACCCCATCCCAAATACACTCCACCCCTAATATACCCCATCCCAAATACACTCCACCCCTAATTTACCCCATCCCAAATACACTCCACCCCTAATATACCCCATCCCAAATACACTCCACCCCTAATTTACCCCATCCCAAATACACTCCACCCCTAATATACCCCATCCCAAATACACTCCACCCCTAATTTACCCCATCCCAAATACACTCCACCCCTAATTTACCCCATCCCAAATACACTCCACCCCAATATACCCCATCCCTGATATACCCCACACCAACATACCCCACACCAACATACCCCATCCCAACATATCCCACCCCGATATATCCCACCCCGATATACCCCACCCCGATATACCCCACCCCGATATACCCCACCCCAATATACCCCACACCAACATACCCCACCCCAACATACCCCATCCCAACATACCCCACCCCGATATACCCCACACCATCATACCCCACCCCAATATACCCCACACCGACATACCCCATCCCAACATATCCCACCCCGATATACCCCATCCCTGATATACCCCACACCAACATACCCCACACCAATATACCCCACCCCAACATACCCCATCCCAACATACCCCACACCAATATACCCCACACCAATATACCCCACACCAATATACCCCACACCATCATACCCCACCCCAATATACCCCATCCCTGATATACCCCACACCAACATACCCCACCCCAATATACCCCACCCCGATATACCCCACCCCGATATACCCCACACCATCATACCCCATCCCAACATATCCCACCCCAATATACCACACCCCAATATAGCCCATCCCTAATATACCCCATCCCAAATACTCCACCCCAATATACCCCATCCCTGAAATACCCCACCCCTGACATACCCCACCCCAACATACCCCATCCCAACATACTCCATCCTTAATATACCCCATCCCTAATATACCCGATCCCAAATACACTCCACCCCAATATACCCCACCCCGATATACCCCACACCAACATACCCCACCCCAATATACTCCGCCCCTAATATACCCCGCCCCTAATATACCACATCCCAATATAGCCCATCCCAAATACACCGCATCCCCAATATAACCCACCCCTGAAATACGCCACTCCTAATATACCCCATCCCTAATATACCCCACACCAATATACCCCATCCCTAATATACACCACCCCTAATATACACCACACCAATATACCCCATCCCTAATATACCCCATCCCTAATATACCCCATCCCTAATACACACCACCCCTAATATACCCCACACCAATATACCCCACACCAATATACCCCGTCCCTAATATACACCACCCCTAATATACACCACCCCTAATATACACCACCCCTAATATACCCCACACCAATATACCCCATCCCTAATACACACCACCCCTAATATACCCCACACCAATATACCCCACACCAATATACCCCATCCCTAATATACACCACCCCTAATATACACCACCCCTAATATACCCCACACCAATATACCCCATCCCTAATACACACCACCCCTAATATACCCCACACCAATATACCCCATCCCTAATATACCCCATCCCTAATATACACCACCCCTAATATACCCCATCCCTGATATACCCCACCCCTGATATACCCCACCCCTGATATACCCCACCCCTGTAATGAGATAATCAATTTTATTCACGTGACCTGTCAGTGGGTTTAATGTTATGACAGAGAGATGCTTTTAATCCATGTCTCCTATGCAGCCACAGTATGACACGTCCCCACATCTCTCTCTGTGTCTCTGATTGATCGGTGTTCTGTGTTATTTATATGATTCTCCTCCTTCTCTCCATCTGGCTTCCTGTTTAGACCCACTAACACAACACCCACCCACTCACACACCCACACGATGCAGTACCGATTCCAATCAGGTGTTCACTTATCACTCAGTGGGAGACAAAGTCAAATCACACACGCAATCAACCTGAACAGCAGGACACACACACAGAGGTTCTTGAGCCAATCAAGCATTTTACTCCATATACTCTGTATAATCACATCACACTGCACTGATTACCTGCCTCTGTGTGTGTGTGTGTGTGTGTGCGCGTGTGTGTGTGTGAGAGTGTGTGTGTGCGCGCGCTCTAGAGTTGATACTTTTCTATGAACTGGGAACTCTGTGGGGGCGGAGTTTGGTTGACTCCACTCCGAACCGAATCCCTGAGCCCCTCTACCCCGTCCCTGATGAGTGATTAATCAAATGGGTTCTATATCAGAGATGGTGCAACATACTGTGCTATCCAGGAGGTAACAGGGTAACTATGGCAACCAACAGTACGCTGTAGTAAGGAAGGATTTTTAGCGATGGAGAGACGCAGAGTTCTGATGTGAGGTGAAAATGTTCCAGCTGCTGTTTGAGTCTTTTGGAGATCATCATTCACAATGGAGAAAGTTGTTTCAAAGTCTTACATCAGCATACAATGTTGAGTGGAACAAACACAACAGAGTGACTAACACACACACACACACACACACACACACACACACACACACACACACACACACACACAGAGAGGAGAGCAGCATTGTTTCGTGATCCATTTATCTCTGTATAAGAGACAAAGACGTCCCCAGGGACCCTGTTCATTTTTAACACTCTTAATGATTCATACTGACAGCCAACACACACACACACACACACACACACACACACACACACACACACACACAGAGACAGAGACAGATGGAGGAGAGAGAATGTGGGACAGAGCCAGTTACACCATTTACATTCACATGTATAAAATTCATTTCGTATGAAATATGAAATAAATCTCCAAATCAAATGTGACTCTTTACTTTCAGCTGAATCGCTCCTGACCTGCAGCTTCGCCTTTCAACTTTAGGCCACGCCCCCTAACGCTGGCATAGAGGGACACACGCTAACCTGGAGGATATGCACTTCCCTTCACTGTTCACGACATGAACATGGTGGCTCCAGGAAGTGTTGACGAAAAAGGAGTCACGAGAGAAACTTAATTTCTTCTTTTATTTTATTTATTTACCTTAAAAACTGATCTTGAAAACATCACTTGAACTCTGAAGAAGGATTTTGAAGAGTGTGTGTGTGATATTTTAGTCTTTATTGTTGTCCTGATACAAGCGAAGCAGCTCGGTGATAAAAACAGAGTGAGTCAGGAGCTCGGTCCTCATCACCATCAAGTGACTCGGATTCAGTGGAACAACAAAAGTCAAGAAAACAAACAGGAAAATCTTCAGGAACACGGAGTGAATCTGGAGCTACAGTGAGACAGGAACCAAGAACTCAGGACACAAAGGACTCAGAGGTCATGGGGGGTCGTTTGGCCAGAAGGTTTGGTCAGCCCTGATATCACAGCCATGCCCCTCTCTCTGTGTTTGTGTGTGGGGGCGTGGCTCTGAGTGGAGGGTTGGCCATGAGTCAGGGTTTAGACGTAAAACCACAAGTCACCTTCTGCTTATGAGCTCCGTGCTGTTAACTGTTTATTTTATGTGATTCAGTGATTAAGGGTCTCATTTCACCAGAGGAGTGGCAGCGAGTGGTGTGTGTGCGCTGTTCAGTTCACCCTGCGCTGTTAATGAGTTCAGTAGTGAAATTATCACTTGTTTTTTCTCAAATAAACTCATAACTAGTAAAAACTACTTTAGCGTTCACATGGAGACCAGTCCATAAAATACTGTTTAAGCCCCGCCCATTCCCTAGACTCACCTGTGTAGTCATCGAGACACTCGCAGGTGAACCCTCCCTCATGCGAGCGACACACGCCGTGGTTCCCGCACGGGTTGGAGTAGCAGAGGTCGATCTCGGTCTCGCAGAACTCGCCAGTGAAGCCGGGTGGGCAGCGGCAGCGGAGGCCTGTGATTGGCTGAATGGGGCGGAACAGGATGGTGTTGGAGCTGATGAACGGTGCGAGGCTGTCGAACTTCAGCACTGACACACACTTCATGTAGTTCTCACATGGTTCACGCAGACAGATGTTGTCGTCAAACGGCAGGACCTGCTGAGAGGAAATGTGCGCGAGCAGGCTCCGGTTCAGGTAAAGACGCTCCTGGAGCTCCTCTGAGCCGATAAACTCCGCCCCCACAGGCACCAGGCGTGAGGCTCTACCCCTAACCCCATTGCCCATTCGGAAGACAGACAGACTGACATTTAAAATGGCGGCGCTGACATCCGTGTCATCTTGGACATTGAAGATGATGACGTCGTCACGGTTGGTGGAGAGTACGTGAGCCACGCCCTCCAAAAACTCGGACAATAGGACGGAGAGGAAGCGTTCCTGGGAGGTGTTTGCCAATCGGAGTGTGATGCTGTTGGAGAGCATTTCATCCGTGATAATAGTGACCTGCAGCAAACACTGAGCCGAGACTGAGTGAACACCATCTGAGAGAGAGAGAGAGAGAGAGAGAGAGAGAGAGAGAGAGAGAGACAGACAGAGAGCGAGACCGAGAGAGAGACAGACAGACAGAGACAGACAGAGAGAGACAGACAGAGAGAGAGTGCAAGACAGAGACAGAGAGAGAGAGAGAGACAGAAACAGAGACACCGACAGAGAGAGAGAGAGAGAGAGAGAGAGACAGAGAGAGAGACCCCAACACAGAGAGAGAGAGAGAGAGAGAGAGACAGAGAGAAATGGGTTATTATTGTTATTGAGCTAAGCTAATTGATTAGCTTGCTAACGTTAGCACAGTGCTACAGTTGAGTTGCTGCACCATTACAATGTGAAGTTATTCCAGTTTTTATGCTATCAGCTCGTGCTAACATCACATGATCACATTTAAATCAAGCTCCGCCCTTCTTTACTCCATCACTGAAGTTCCTTGAATTTCTGAATCTGTAGTGGACTTGTCAAGAGTCCCTACTGGATGGCCCCTATGAAGTGTAGATGAAGGACATTGAGTGTGTATCTGAAATAGCTCCCTATTCACTACATAGTGCACTACACTAAGAGCAATTTACAGTCAGATGTAAAAATCCCAGTGTGGAATATTCCACAATGTACCAGTGAGAACGATCAGGTAAACAATACCCACAGTGCACCCTGAGGTTTGTCGGAATAGGGCAGAGGGAGAAGGGCACGACGTTAGGGCACTAGACAAATGATGAGAGCGGGACTTTTATGGAGAAAAAAAAACATTCTTTAGAAGAACAAACAGAAAGGAAGGAGGCCGAACACTAACGAGATAAACACACACACACACACTCTCAATCGGCCGAACCGAGGGGCACAGACCCCAAAACACACCATTAATCTGCTATTTATTCCTGGGAACAAGGAAGACAGTCTGCGCACACACACACACACTTTGGTCTTCAGGCCAGAGGGGAAACAAGCACACACCACATTTAATCAAATCAAAGACATCCTGCAAACACAAGACGCATCCTTCATTCACACACACACACACACACACACACACACACACACACACACACACACACACACTTTTCATCAATGATCAGCTTTGTATGAAGTTCTGGACTCCAGCCATGGGGCAAGACACCACTGATACAGAGGGCATGCAAACACACACACGCACGCGCACACACACACACGCGCGCACCCTTTTACTCACTCAGACACTTAAAGCCACTCAGAAATTCACACATGGGCAAAAAATACAGGAGATGTCACGCAATGCTGTGGGCATGTCTCAAACCTCGCACCCTGCTCACTATATAGTGCACATCAGTCCATTGTGGGCGTGTCCCAAACCACACGCCTGGGTCCTGGGTTTGGTCAGTAACGCACTAGAATATGCCATGTGAAAGTAATACACAATGCTAATGAAGAGGATCATTATGAGTCTGTATTTTCTTCCAAAAATGAAAAAAAATCCCAATTTTCCTCATTTTTCTGCTCCAGTGAGGAAAAAGGAAGAAACTTGGACGCGACAGCAGCACGAGGAGAGAAAACATCAAAGAGAATACGAGAGTGTATCAGTAACGAGGGTGAAGAGCCGTGACCTACATACACCAGTGGAGCAGTTCAAAGGGAAAACCATGATCCTCAGCAAGCTCTTCACACACACACACGCGCACACACACCATCTCTGTCTAATGCAAGCACAGTGATGTTATTCCTCATGTTGTCTTTCTTTTGTCCGTTCTTTATTTCTTTTCTCCTCTTTTCCATTTAAACTACATTTTTAACTCAAATTGTCTTTCCTTCATCACTGTGCAGTGTCTTCAGCTCTGTGCACATGCAGGATTTTTTCAGGAAGAACAAATCTGCACACACACACACACACACACACACACGTGTGGTCTCAGCTCACTCAGTGATGAACACTAATTATTCCGAACTTGTATCATTAATATTAATAAGCTGATTGTGTTGCCCCCGGCAACCTTCACATATGGTTCTGCCATCATCTCAAACACACACACCCTCAGAGGCAGTTGGACATCGTTTACAGAAATGAGCTTATCTGGACATTATTACACCTGGTTCAATCACCACACTGTCACTGGCTCACTGAATCACAAACACACTGAATCACGAACACACTGAATCACTAACACACTGAATCACTAACACACTGAATCACTAACACACTGAATCACTAACACACTGAATCACTAACACACTGAATCACTAACACACTGAATCACTAATGCACCAACTGACTAACTCACTGAGTCACTAATGCACTGAGTCACTAACTCACTGAGTCGCTAACATTCTGAGCCACCAACTCAGTGAGTCACTAACGTACTGAGCCACTAACTCACTGAGTCACTAATGCACTGAGTCACTAACGCATTGAGCCACTAACTCACTGAGTCACTAATGCACTGAGTCACTAACGTACTGAGCCACTAACTCAGTGAGTCACTAACGCACTGAGCCACGAACTCACTGAGTCACTAACGCATCGAGTGACTAACTCACTGAGTCACTAACTCACTGAGTCACTAATGCACTGAGTCACTAACGCACTGAGCCACTAACTCACTGAGCCACTAACTCACTGAGCCACTAACTTACTGAGTCACTAATGCACTGAGCCACTAACTCACTGAGTTACTAACGTACTGAGCCACTAACTCACTAACGCACTGAGCCACTAACTCAGTGAGTCACTAACGCACTGAGCCACGAACTCACTGAGTCACTAACGCACTGAGCCACTAATTCACTGAGTCACTAATGCACTGAGCCACTAACTCACTGAGTCACTAACGCACTGAGCCACTAACTCACTGAGTCACTAATGCACTGAGTCACTAACTCACTGAGTCACTAACATTCTGAGCCACCAACTCACTGAGTCACTAACGTACTGAGCCACCAACTCACTGAGTCACTAACGTACTGAGCCACTAACTCACTGAGTCACTAATGCACTGAGTCACTAACGCATTGAGCCACTAACTCACTGAGTCACTAACATACTGAGCCACTAACTCAGTGAGTCACTAACGTACTGAGCCACTAACTCAGTGAGTCACTAACGCACTGAGCCACGAACTCACTGAGTCACTAACGCATTGAGTGACTAACTCACTGAGTCACTAACTCACTGAGTCACTAACGCACTGAGCCACGAACTCACTGAGTCACTAACGCATTGAGCCACTAACTCACTGAGTCACTAATGCACTGAGTCACTAACGTACTGAGCCACCAATTCAGTGAGTCACTAACGTACTGAGCCACTAACTTACTGAGTCACTAATGCACTGAGCCACAAACTCACTGAGTCACTAACGCATTGAGCCACTAACTCGTGAGTCACTAATGCATTGAGTCACTAACGTTCTGAGCCACCAACTCAGTGAGTCACTAACGTACTGAGCCACTAACTCACCGAGTCACTAACGCACTGAGCCACTAACTCACTGAGCCACTAACTCACTGAGCCACTAACTCACTGAGCCACTAACTCACTGAGTCACTAATGCACTGAGCCACTAACTCACTGAGTTACTAACGTACTGAGCCACTAACTCACTAACGCACTGAGCCACTAACTCACTGAGTCACTAACGCACTGAGCCACTAACTCACTGAGTCACTAACGCACTGAGCCACGAACTCACTGAGTCACTAACGCACTGAGCCACTAACTCACTGAGTCACTAATGCACTGAGCCACTAACTCACTGAGTTACTAACGCACTGAGCCACAAACTCACTAACGCACTGAGCCACTAACTCACTGAGTCACTAACGCACTGAGCCACGAACTCACTGAGTCACTAACGCACTGAGCCACTAACTCACTGAGTCACTAACGTGCTGAGCCACTAACTCAGTGAGTCACTAACATACTGAGCCATTAACTCACTGAGTCACTAATGCACTGAGTCACTAACGCACTGAGCCACTAACTAACTGAGTCACTAACGTACTGAGCCACTAACTCACTGAGTCACTAATGCATTGAGCCACTAACTCACTGAGTCACTAACGCACTGAGCCATTAACTCACTGAGTCACTAACGCATTGAGCCACTAACTCACTGAGTCACTAACGCACTGAGCCACTAAAGCACTGAGCCACTAACTCACTGACTCACTAATGGACTGAGCCGCTAACGCATTGAGCCACTAACTCACTGAGTCACTAATGCACTGAGTCACTAACGTACTGAGCCACTAACTCACTGAGTCACTAATGCACTGAGCCACTAACGCACTGAGTCACTAACGTACTGAGCCACTAACTCAGTGAGTCACTAACATACTGAGCCACAAACTCAGTGAGTCACTAACGCACTGAGCCACGAACTCACTGAGTCACTAACGCATTGAGTCACAAACTCACACAGTCACTAATGCACTGAGTCATTAATGCACTGAGTCACTAACGCACTGAGCCACGAACTCACTGAGTCACTAACGCATTGAGTCACTAACTCACTGAGTCACTAATGCACTGAGTCACTAACTCACTGGGCCACTAACTCACTGAGTCACTAACGTTCTGAGCCACTAACTCACTGAGTCACTAATGCACTGAGTCACTAACTCACTGAGTCACTAACGCATTGGGCCACTAACTCACTGAGTCACTAACGTACTGAGCCACTAACTCACTGAGTCACTAATGCACTGAGTCACTAACTTACTGAGTCACTAATGCACTGAGCCACTAACGCATTGGGCCACTAACTCACTGAGTCACTAACGTTCTGAGCCACCAACTCAGTGAGCCACTAACGTACTAAGCCACTAACTCACTGAGTCACTAATGCACTGAGTCACTAACGCATTGAGCCACTAACTCACTGAGTCACTAATGCACTGAGTCACTAACGTACTGAGCCACTAACTCAGTGAGTCACTAACGTACTGAGCCACTAACTCAGTGAGTCACTAACGCACTGAGCCATGAACTCACTGAGTCACTAACGCATTGAGTCACTAACTCACTGAGTCACTAATGCACTGAGTCACTAACGCACTGAGCCACGAACTCACTGAGTCACTAACGCATTGAGCCACTAACTCACTGAGTCACTAATGCATTGAGTCACTAACGTACTGAGCCACTAATTCAGTGAGTCACTAACGTACTGAGCCATTAACTCACTGAGTCACTAATGCACTGAGTCACTAACGCATTGAGCCACTAACTCACTGAGTCACTAACATACTGAGCCACTAACTCAGTGAGTCACTAACGTACTGAGCCACTAACTCACTGAGTCACTAATGCACTGAGTCACTAACGCATTGAGCCACTAACTCACTGAGTCACTAACATACTGAGCCACTAACTCAGTGAGTCACTAACGTACTGAGCCACTAACTCAGTGAGTCACTAACGCACTGAGCCACGAACTCACTGAGTCACTAACGCATTGAGTGACTAACTCACTGAGTCACTAACTCACTGAGTCACTAACGCACTGAGCCACGAACTCACTGAGTCACTAACGCATTGAGCCACTAACTCACTGAGTCACTAATGCACTGAGTCACTAACGTACTGAGCCACCAATTCAGTGAGTCACTAACGTACTGAGCCACTAACTTACTGAGTCACTAATGCACTGAGCCACAAACTCACTGAGTCACTAACGCATTGAGCCACTAACTCGTGAGTCACTAATGCATTGAGTCACTAACGTTCTGAGCCACCAACTCAGTGAGTCACTAACGTACTGAGCCACTAACTCACCGAGTCACTAACGCACTGAGCCACTAACTCACTGAGCCACTAACTCACTGAGCCACTAACTCACTGAGCCACTAACTCACTGAGTCACTAATGCACTGAGCCACTAACTCACTGAGTTACTAACGTACTGAGCCACTAACTCACTAACGCACTGAGCCACTAACTCACTGAGTCACTAACGCACTGAGCCACTAACTCACTGAGTCACTAACGCACTGAGCCACGAACTCACTGAGTCACTAACGCACTGAGCCACTAACTCACTGAGTCACTAATGCACTGAGCCACTAACTCACTGAGTTACTAACGCACTGAGCCACAAACTCACTAACGCACTGAGCCACTAACTCACTGAGTCACTAACGCACTGAGCCACGAACTCACTGAGTCACTAACGCACTGAGCCACTAACTCACTGAGTCACTAACGTGCTGAGCCACTAACTCAGTGAGTCACTAACATACTGAGCCATTAACTCACTGAGTCACTAATGCACTGAGTCACTAACGCACTGAGCCACTAACTAACTGAGTCACTAACGTACTGAGCCACTAACTCACTGAGTCACTAATGCATTGAGCCACTAACTCACTGAGTCACTAACGCACTGAGCCATTAACTCACTGAGTCACTAACGCATTGAGCCACTAACTCACTGAGTCACTAACGCACTGAGCCACTAAAGCACTGAGCCACTAACTCACTGACTCACTAATGGACTGAGCCGCTAACGCATTGAGCCACTAACTCACTGAGTCACTAATGCACTGAGTCACTAACGTACTGAGCCACTAACTCACTGAGTCACTAATGCACTGAGCCACTAACGCACTGAGTCACTAACGTACTGAGCCACTAACTCAGTGAGTCACTAACATACTGAGCCACAAACTCAGTGAGTCACTAACGCACTGAGCCACGAACTCACTGAGTCACTAACGCATTGAGTCACAAACTCACACAGTCACTAATGCACTGAGTCATTAATGCACTGAGTCACTAACGCACTGAGCCACGAACTCACTGAGTCACTAACGCATTGAGTCACTAACTCACTGAGTCACTAATGCACTGAGTCACTAACTCACTGAGTCACTAACGCATTGGGCCACTAACTCACTGAGTCACTAACGTTCTGAGCCACTAACTCACTGAGTCACTAATGCACTGAGTCACTAACTCACTGAGTCACTAACGCATTGGGCCACTAACTCACTGAGTCACTAACGTACTGAGCCACTAACTCACTGAGTCACTAATGCACTGAGTCACTAACTTACTGAGTCACTAATGCACTGAGCCACTAACGCATTGGGCCACTAACTCACTGAGTCACTAACGTTCTGAGCCACCAACTCAGTGAGCCACTAACGTACTAAGCCACTAACTCACTGAGTCACTAATGCACTGAGTCACTAACGCATTGAGCCACTAACTCACTGAGTCACTAATGCACTGAGTCACTAACGTACTGAGCCACTAACTCAGTGAGTCACTAACGTACTGAGCCACTAACTCAGTGAGTCACTAACGCACTGAGCCATGAACTCACTGAGTCACTAACGCATTGAGTCACTAACTCACTGAGTCACTAATGCACTGAGTCACTAACGCACTGAGCCACGAACTCACTGAGTCACTAACGCATTGAGCCACTAACTCACTGAGTCACTAATGCATTGAGTCACTAACGTACTGAGCCACTAATTCAGTGAGTCACTAACGTACTGAGCCATTAACTCACTGAGTCACTAACGTACTGAGCCACTAACTTATTGAGTCACTAATGCACTGAGCCACAAACTCACTGAGTCACTAACGCATTGAGCCACTAACTCACTGAGTCACTAATGCATTGAGTCACTAACGTTCTGAGCCACCAACTCAGTGAGTCACTAACGTACTGAGCCACTAACTCACTGAATCACGAATGCACTGAGTCACTAATGCAATGAGCAACTAACTCACTGAGCCACTAACTCACTGAGTCACTAATGCACTGAGCCACTAACTCACTGAGTCACTAACGCACTGAGCCACTAACTCCCTGAGTCACTAATGCACTGAGTCACTAACGTTCTGAGCCACCAACTCAGTGAGTCACTAACGTACTGAGCCACTAACTCACTGAATCACTAATGCACTGAGTCACTAACGCACTGAGCCACTATCTCACTGAGTCACTAATGCACTGAGCCACTAACTCACTGAGTCACTAACGCATTGAGCCACTAACTCACTGAGTCACTAATGCATTGAGTCACTAACATTCTGAGCCACCAACTCAGTGAGTCACTAACGCACTGAGCCACTAACTAACTGAGTCACTAATGCACTGAGCCACTAACGCACTGAGCCACTAACTCACAGAGTCACTAACGCACTACGCCACGAACTCACTGAGTCACTAACGCATTGAGCCACTAACTCACTGAGTCACTAATGCACTGAGCCACTAACTCACTGAGTCACTAATGCACTGAGCCACGAACTCACTAAGTCACTAACACACTGAGCCACTAACATACTGAGTCATTAACGCACTGAGCCACTAACTCACTGAGTCACTAATGCACTGAGCCACTAATGCACTGAGTCACTAACGTACTGAGCCACTAACTCAGTGAGTCACTAACATACTGAGCCATTAACTCACTGAGTCACTAATGCACTGAGTCACTAACGCACTGAGCCACTAACTCACTGAGTCACTAAAGTACTGAGCCACTAATGCACTGAGTCACTAACGTACTGAGCCACTAACTCAGTGAGTCACTAACGTACTGAGCCACTACATCACTGAGTCACTAACACACCGACTGACTAACTCACTGAGTCACTAATGCACTGAGCCACTAACGCACTGAGCCACTAATGCACCGACTGATTAACTCACTGAGTCACTAACGCACTGAGCCACTAACTCACTGAGTCACTAATGCACTGAGCCACTAAATCACTGAGTCACTAACACACTGAATGACTAACTCACTGAGTCACTAATGCACTGAGCCACTAACGCACTGAGCCACTAACGCACTGAGTCACTAACGCACTGAGTCACTAATGCACTGAGCCACTAAATCACTGAGTCACTAAAACACCGACTGACTAACTCACTGAGTCACTAATGCACTGAGTCACTAATGCACCGACTGACTAACTCACTGAGTCACTAACGCACTGAGCCACTAACACACTGAGCCACTAACTCACTGAGTCACTAATGCACTGAGTCACTAACACACTGATTGACTAACTCACTGAGTCACTAACGCACTGAGCCACTAACTCACTGAGTCACTAACGCACTGAGCCACTAACTCACTGAGTCACTAATGCACTGAGCCAGTAACTCACTGAGTCACTAACACACCGACTGAGTAACTCACTGAGTCACTAATGCACTGAGCCACAAACTCACTGAGTCACTAACGCACTAACTCACTAATGCACTGAGCCACTAAATCACTGTCACTAACACACCGACTGACTAACTCACTGAGCCACTAATGCACTGAGGTCACTAAGGCACTGAGCCACTAACGTACTGAGTCACTAACGCACAGAGCCACTAACGTACCAACTGACTAACTCACTGAGTCACTAATGCATGGAGCCACTAAATCACTGAGTCACTAATGCAGTGAGCCACTAACTCACTGAGTCACTAACGTACTGAGCCACTAACTCACTGAGTCACTAATGTACTGAGCCACTAACTCACTGAGTCACTAATGCACTGAGCCACTAAATCACTGAGTCACTAACACACTGACTGACTAACTCACTGAGTCACTAATGCACCGAGTCACGAAATCAATGAATCACAAATGCACCAAATCACTAACTCACAGAGTCACTAACGCACTGAGCCACTAACTCACTGAATCACTAACGCACCCACTGACTAATTCACCGAGTCACGAATACACCGAGTCACGAAATCAATGAATCACAAATGCACCAAATCACTAACTCACAAAGTCACTAATGCACTGAGCCACTAACTCACTGAATCACTAACGCACCCACTGACTAACTCACTGAGTCACTAATGCACTGAGCCACTAACTCACTGAGTCACTAACACACCGACTGACTAACTCACTGAGTCACTAATGCACTGAGCCACTAACTCAGTGAGTCACTAACACACCAACTGACTAACTCACTGAGTCACTAACGCACTGAGGCCAAGTTTACATTAGACCGTATCTGTCTCGTTTTCTTCGCGGATGCACTGTCCGTTTACATTAAACCGCCTGGAAACGCCGGGAAACGGGAATCCGCCAGGGTCCACGTATTCAATCCAGATCGTGTCAGCTCCGGTGCTGTGTAAACACTGAGAATACGCGGATACGCTGTGCTGAGCTCTAGCTGGCGTCGTCATTGGACAACGTCACTGTGACATCCACCTTCCTGATTCGCTGGCATTGGTCATGTGACGCGACTGCTGAAAAACGGCGCGTACTTCCGCCTTGTATCGCCTTTCATTAAAGAGTATAAAAGTATGAAAATACTGCAAATACTGATGCAAATACTGCCCATTGTGTAGTTATGATTGTCTTTAGGCTTGCCATCCTTCCACTTGCAAGTAGTAAGTGATATGCGCTGGGATCACACACACAGCGGCTCAGTCCCGAATCACTGCTCGTGCACTTCACTCGCGTGCTCTGTGAGCTGCGCAGGGCCGGAGTGCGCACCCTCCAGAGGGCACTCGCTGTTCAGGGCGGAGTGATTTGGAGCGCAGGATGCCTGCGGAGCTGAGCGTATCCGTGTATTGGCGTTGCTGTGTGCACGCAAATCGTGTATTGGTGTTGCTGTGTGCACACTAATCGTTTTAAAAACGTTAATCTGATGATCCGCTGATACGGTCTAATGTAAACATGGGCTGAGCCACAAACTCACTGAGTCACTAATGCACTAAGCCACTAACTCACTAAGCCACTAACGCACTGAGCCACTAATGTACCAACTGACTAACTCACTGAGTCACTAATGCACTGAGCCACTAAAATCACTGAGTCACTAACACACCGACTGACTAACTCACTGAGTCACTAACTCACTGAGCCACTAACGCACTGAACCACTAACTGAGTCACTAATGCACTGAGCCACTAACGTACCAACTGACTAACTCACTGAGTCACTAATGCACTGAGCCACTAAATCACTGAGTCACTAATACACCGACTGACTAACTCACTGAGTCACTAACACACTGAGCCACTAACTCACTGAGTCACTAACGCACTGAGCCACTAACATACTGAGCCACTAACTCACTGAGTCACTAACGCACTGAGTCACTAAATCACTGAGTCACTAACACACCGACTGACTAACTCACTGAGTCACTAACGCACTGAGTCACTAACATACTGAGCCACTAATGCACTGAGCCACTAACTCACTAAGCCACTAACGCACTGAGCCACTAACTCACTGAGTCACAAACGCACTGAGCCACTAACGTACCAACTGACTAACTCACTGAGTCACTAATGCACCGAGTCACGAAATCAATGAATCACAAATGCACCAAATCACTAACTCACAGAGTCACTAACGCACTGAGCCACTAACTCACTGAATCACTAACGCACCCACTGACTAATTCACCGAGTCACGAATACACCGAGTCACGAAATCAATGAATCACAAATGCACCAAATCACTAACTCACGAAGTCACTAATGCACTGAGCCACTAACTCACTGAATCACTAACACACCCACTGACTAACTCACTGAGTCACTAATGCACTGAGCCACTAACTCACTGAATCACTAACACACCCACTGACTAACTCACTGAGTCACTAATGCACCGAGTCACGAAATCAATGAATCACAAATGCACCAAATCACTAACTCACGGAGTCACTAATGCACTGAGCCACTAACTCACTGAATCACTAACGCACCGGCTGACTAAAGGCCTCTGCATGCTCTTGTGACATGGCTTTCGCAGATAGCTTTTCGCAGACAGTTGTAATTTATTGTTGAGCGGGGATAATAGGCATGCGCGATGTTATTCACTGACACAACGCAAGGGGGCGCGAAGTCGCTAGTAGTAGTTGGTGGGTGTGGTTAGTGGAGTGTTTATCCTCCGGTTACTTATAATGACTAGAACTTTGTTTTATTTTTTATAATGACTAGAACTGGAGTCGTATAGATGTACGTACTTCCTCAATCAACCGCTCTTCATGCTGCTCCATCTTCGCTCGTGTTTTTAAAAATGGTGGTCATGAAAACAAAACAAACCGGGAAAGTAGTGAAGCGGAAGTGCATGTACAGCGGATGTAGAGTGGACCAATCAGAGCCATCTTGTCTGCGACGCTGTCTGCGAGGCTTCTGCGGTGGTCACAATTTTTGGGAGGTGCGCGCAGAGCGTCTGCGAAGGTCGGGGGGCTACGCAGACACTATCTGCGACACCGTCTGCAAGGACTGGGTTGTCAGCATAAATTGGCCTTAACTCACTGAGTCACTAACGCACCGAGTCACGAAATCAATGAATCACAAATGCACCAAATTACTAACTCATGGAGTCACTAATGCACTGAGTCACTAACTCACTGAGTCACTAACGCATTAAGCCACTAACTGACTGAGTCACTAACTCACTAAATCACTTATGCACCGACTCACTAACTCACGGAGTCACGAATGCACTGAGTCACTGAATCACTAACACACTGAATCAATATTGCACTGAGCCACTAACGCACCCATTCACTAACGCACCAAGTCACAGACTCTATGGCTTACTGACTCTCACATAATATCTGACCTACTGAATCATTAACTCTCTGATTCCACTGAATCACTGACATACTGACTCTAATACTCTCCAAACCACTGACTCTCTGACTGAATGACTCATTCAGGGCGGCACGGTGGTGTAGTGGTTAGCGCTGTCGCTTCACAGCAAGAAGGTCCTGGGTTCGAGCCCCGTGGCCGGCGAGGGCCTTTCTGTGTGGAGTTTGCATGTTCTCCCCGTGTCCGCGTGGGTTTCTTCCGGGTGCTCCGGTTTCCCCCACAGTCCAAAGACATGCAGGTTAGGTTAACGTGGGGCGGCCTTGGGCTGAAGTGCCCTTGAGCAAGGTAGTGTGGCTGCCCACTGCTCTGAGTGTGTGCGCGTGTGTTCACTGCTTCAGATGGGTTAAATGCAGAGGATGAATTTCACTGTGCTTGAAGTGTGCATGTGACAAATAAAGGCTTCTTCACTGAGTCTCAGACCCTCTGACTGACACTCTGAATTTTTAACTGACTGACTCCTCAACTCCCTGATTCTCTGATTCAGTGACCCACTGAAAGGCTGACTGACCTGCCAACTCGCTGATATACTGACTCAACAAGTCACTGAATCCCTGTATGGACAAAAATAAAAATCAGAGCTGATGATGAAAAAAAGGTGTGTGTGTGTGTGTGTGTTTTTCCATTAAACGAGACCCCAATTCTCCCAAAAACTCCCCACTGGCTGTTGTATCCATAGAGACCGCAGCGTTGCCAGGGGGCCAGACATCATGGGAACAGAGTTAGAAATCTCTTCCACCTGAGCTGCAATCTGAGCGTGCTCAGTAGGGGGGAATAATCAAACCTCACAGACCAATCAGTACACAGGAGCAGCAACCCCACTGCAGTCAGACCTCATCAGCGCCAAGAGCAAGGTACAAGTTCGAGCTCAACACACACACACACACACACACACACTGTCTGTCTCCCCATCTACACCTGTCTGTCTGCTCATCTGCCTGTATTCATGTGTGATAAAGGGAAGTCCACCCTCTCTGTAGCCCCTTTTACAGAGATCCCGCTCTGCTCCCCCTCAGAAAGCAGACCCCTCAGTACTCCAGCTTTGGTTGTTTACACTGAAACAAATAAAGCCGCACCAGTGTGTGTTTATACACAGCGTGCTGATGTTCCAGAACCAGAGGAGTGACGCGTAACACAACACTGTGTCTGTGTCTGGTGTGAGGTATAACATGCACGTGGGGAATACGAAGACCCCGACCATACCGGTATCGCTTTCAAAACAATAATGGCGAGTCGCACACACAATACATTATGAAAACGTCACACCCCTGTCCCGCCCCACCGGCTCTCCCTTTTACACAGACCTCCATTCAGCTCCGTTACGACCTCCGCTGCTGGATCAGAGACGGAACAACAAACACCCCGTTCCATGTTTCCAGCTCCAGAATGGAGAGGCGGAAGGCAGGTGACTCCTGCAGGACCTGCTCTGACCACAATCACTTTGTGTGTGTGTGTGTTTCTCCACGTGGCCTCTCACTCTCTGTGTGTGTGTGTGAGACCTTGCAGATATCACCTTCAGCAGATTCTGAGAGAAACGTAGAATTTGATTCAGTAGAGTGTGATTCAATAGAATTCATATCAGTAGAATATGATTCAGTAGAATATGATTCAGCAGAATTTGATTCAGTAGCATGTAATTACAGCTACATTCTTCACCTTTCTGCCTATTATGGGATGGAGAAGGACAGACACGGTGACCTGAGTGTCCTCATGAATGGCCAAATTAGCATATTAAACACACACACACACACACACACACACCCCTCAGTGGGTCAACACACTGCACGCCTCACCAGTTCGTGTGTGTGTAAGAGAGGGAAAGATTGGCAGCAATGAGACTTTTGCCTTGTATTTGCCGAGAACAGCTGAATAAGGAAGATGTCACATCCACCCACTCACACACACACACACACACACACACACACACACACACACACACACACACACACACACACACACACTATCTGGCCAGTTAGTAACAAAAAGGAGCAACACTGATAAACAATTCTGTACCTCCCATAATATCCAAAAATGGATGAACAGGATCATCTATGCCTCTTCATCATCATTAAAAATACCACAATCTACACATGTACATGAATATGCAAATTAGAAATGGCCTTTGTCCTCTCTAATATAAGTAACATTAGCTCATGCAGATAGCCACTTAGCTAACTGGTAGTACATTAGCAGATATCAGTCGGATTCCAGATATCAGAACGCCTCAACGTTACCATGGCAACCATCATCTGTTCAAAACCAACCTTAGCTCAGTGAGCAACTGTGGAGTTCATGTTGTGTTTAGAAATGTCAATATGAACTGATTTAATGTGCATAGATAGCTTTTATCTACAAAAACACACTGCTGACTAATTTAAAAAATCAGAAATTTCACTTTTAGCTCGCTAACATCGGAAAGTGTGTTATTCAATCAGATATATTAAACATAACGAGCTGGATAGTGTCCCTCTGACATTTGGTGTGTTTACGTTTCTGTTCAAAGCACAAGTTCAACATTAGTTTAAAAACATGGATGAAAACGTACACACTTGGATAAGGCTCCCATAAAAGTTCTGTTATCCTCCCGTCGCGAGTATACGCCAAAAAATCCCCAGAGTTTCTCATCTCACAGGGGTTTTATGAGACCGAGACCAGCTACAGAGTGCTGTGATGGTCTTTACTACAAACTGACAAAATCCTGAACTTGTGAGAAAATATAATCTCCAAAGAGCTGCACATGACAATCAGGGCTGCGATGTTAACACTATGTTTAAATAGAATCATATCTTCTAGGGGTCAACCGATAATCGGCCTGGCCGATATATCGGGCCGATATTCTGCATTTTTAGGGTTATCGGTATCGGCCATAATTTCCACCGATATGCCGATAACATGCCTTTTTGCAGCCATTTCATTCCTAACGCGACTGTCACTGCACGTCCTTTCCTGCACTCGCCTCACCGAGTTCAAGAACACGGTCCCGCCCACCACAACATCTGATTTGTTTGGCACAAGAGATATAGCCAATCGGCACGTGTAGCTAAACGCTGTGAACTGTTTCAAGGCGGCCGTACGGGCACTCGGGCAGAAGCGGCACAAGGGATACAGCCAATCAACACGCGTAGCTAAATGCTGTGAACTGTTTCAAGGCGGCCGTATGGGCACTCGGGCAGAAGCAGATCCCACTTCAAGGTAAGGACACGCTGCTTTTGCCACAATAAGTCACAAACACACAAGTTGCAAAAGCACAACATCATTATATGTTTACATTCTTCATCTACTACTTGTTAAAATTGTCCATTTGCATCTGTGTAGCCAGGCAAACTTAGCTTACGGAAGGAAGCACTTGAATTAGCCTACAACCAACTAGTCTCGCTGAAACTACATGTAATGCTTCCTTCACTACAATATAATCCTCCTAAATTGGGAATATTAGGCTTGGGCATTACAAGCATTAGAATGTAGACGGTTACTTGTTTAAGTTGTTACATAATAGGGAGTGATGGCCTACTTCATGTTTGATTTTACTTTTTAAAAAAATGCTGCAGGCAGCTCCCTACACTTGATTTGTTATTTAAAAACTACTTGAAGTTGGTAAGTCTTACTTAGTTCTTAGTGTAAAAGAATCCAGAGTGTATTTTCATTTATTTTCCACTGAAAATGGTGAGCTGTAATATAGTAGGGAGTGATTTATTTTTTTATTGGTGAATATTTATTTTATTATTATTTTATTTCTCATTTTATTCTAACTAATGTTTGACTTTATTGTACAAATGCTGCTGGCATCTCCCTGCACAAAATTTCATGTTCAATTTTACAATTAAACATACATTTCATGGATATGAAGGTCTGTGTCAGTGTGCGCTATGTTTAATTTCATGTGAATTATAATGTTTACATTTATCGGTTGCACATATCGGTTATCGGCATCCCAATTCCATGATAATCGGCATGGCCCTGAAAAAAACATATCGGTCGATCCCTAATATCTTCACCGTGTTTACCAGAAAATTCTGCATGAACAGCGCACTCCTGTGATATTCACCACTTTAGGAGTTGAAATTCCTCAGCAGCACTCAGTGTTTGCGAGAACAATGTTTCAACAGTTAGCTGTGTTAGCGGTTGAAGCTAAGTGTAAACACAGTGTAATTTTAGCAGCACAGAGTTGTTTTTTTTTCTTGGTAATTTATCAACACATCTGAGGTAAAAGTTGACATTCTGGATAATTCCGTCTCATTTCTGCTCTCATTGTGCCTTTACAACATCTATAAACCACCATGTGACAGCAAAACCAAGTCATTAGCTCAGCTATACTCGGCAGCCATGTTGTGTTCTCTTCACTAACAGTGCTTGACTTCTTTTTTATATCTAAATCCACTTCTGTCCAGCAGTTCTACTTAAATACATGATTAAATGATATTGTATGGTTTTGTGGCTGAGATTTTCAGAGCTGAGGGTTAAAATTTTGTCAAGTTCCTGTAGATTCCTTCACTATTTATTCCAGAACATGTGCTAGTTCAGCTGTCTTTGTGTGTGTTAGCTTCTCAAAGGGCTCCTTCATTGCCTAATATTATTTTATTCTTTATTTTTTACAGTGTTAGTAGATAATTATTAAGCTAACTCATTCCTTATGTTGAGGTACTTCAGTAAAAAACAAACAAACCCAACTTAATGCTTGTCATTTATATGTAATATTTTGTGACATGCTAACTAAATATTAATGTTCAGCAAACATTCCTGTCAAAAGTATTAAGTATTAACTACGCTAGTGGAACACTACCTGTGATGTCACTGGGGCGGAGCTACGTGATTAGAAGCCTAAGCACAACAGCGCAGGTACGCACACACACACGGACACGCAGCAGGGTCACCCAAACGTGTCAACTGGTTTCAACAAGCCACCTCTAATCCCACCACTTTGTGTGTGTGTACACACACACACACACACACACACACACACACACACACACAGATGATGTAATGTCCTACACATCCAGACTACCAGATCAATGAAGCAGAGACACAGGGTTATTGTGGGAAAAGCCAAAAGCAGGAAGTAGAGCTTTACACACACACACACACACACACACACACACACACCTGCTTTCACATCACAATGAGACACAAACACAACACACAGGTGTCATACAATATCTAAACATAAACAGGAAGACAAAAGCCTCATGCCAGTGTGTACGCCCACGTGTGTGTGTGTGTGTGTGTGTGTTTTCCAGCAGAGATTTTGATAATGGCCAAACACAAATCTACACACTAAATTCCGTGTCACACTGTTTGTGCATCTGGAAAACGGTATGCAGTCTGTAAATTTCAGATCCTGAAGCTTGTGGCCTGAAAAGTGAACAAAGTGCTTGAAGATGAATGCAATGGGGGAGTGGGCGGAGCTTGAGGCTGAGACTAGTGCATACCAAACAAGGCACTTCTTCAGCTACCAGGCTAACTGCACAATCACTCGAATTCTCGTGATTATAATTTCAATCTACATCTATAAAGTGATCCAGCTTTAACCCTTTTATAGACCTGAGAACATTAGGTCAAAACAGACATTCAGTTCAGAGATGACTTGTGTCTGTATTACAGTCAGCAGAGTCCTGGATAATCACTCAATCCATTAATTACATCACAGGTTTTCAGAACATTGCAGAAACGTTACTTTTATAATCTGTTGAATTTGTGGCTGAAGATTCTAATAACGTTCCGTCTGTCGCAGGTCACAAACTCGTGTTGGATATTCCACATCTCCGTACAACACACACACCCACACACCCAACCCCCAAACACACACCCAACTTTGCACAAAAGAACCCCCAACCCCACACACACCACACACACACACACATCCCCACCCATCATGCATTTCTCAGGCATCGCTGAGGTCACTATGACAACCGCACACTTAACAAAGCATTTCTCTTCACCATTCTTCCTTCACAGTGAGAGAGAGAGAGGGAGAGGGAGAGAGAGAGGGAGAGAGATGGGGTAAAAGAGCACAGAGAGGTCGGGGAGAGAAACTTAAAGAAAGGACAAGAAGAGTTATAGCTGGATGAAATGACACTGGAGAGAAAGAGAGAGGTGATATGGGAGAGAGAGAAGGAGGGAGGGATCGGACGAGAAAAAAGAAAAACTGAGTTCTCACATTCCAACAGAGCCTTTGACTAATGACCCTTGAGAATAAACGAGAGAGAGAGAGAAAACAGCCAACTATGTTCAGAATGCACATTTACACCTCTCTCTCAATTTCATTCATTTCTCACTTTCCATCTTTCAAGCCAACATTTTCTTTCTCTTTTCTATACTTTATTCACTCTTGATTAATTTTGAGACATTTTCACTTTCTTTTTTTAATCTACTCCTCAACCTTTCTCTTCCTCCCATCACCTGTTTCTGACACTTATTTCTTTGGCTCTGTTGCCTGTTTTTCTTACTTTATTACTTCATTCTTGTTTCTCTGCTTTAATTCTTTCCTTCTCTTTCCACATATCTAACACAAGTTTTCTCCCTCACACACATCTCCCAAACATCGTATTCATTTTGGTTTTCTCTCCTCCTCGAGAAAGCTTCACTCAGAAGTGATGGTGATGTGATCCAGGCATATAGAAAAACTGGGACCTGTGCTTCTGTCTCCTGACCTCATGCATGTTTCTTCTAACTGCAGGTGAATCTGAACAGGAAATTGTCTCTCAGCTCTGTTTACAGAATCCACCGAAACGTCTCATGATCAGACGGAGACGGAGAGCAGAATCAGTGATCAGTCATAAAGCAACGCAACGCGTAATCAGACGCATCATTACCTCCCAACTCTCTCTCTCTCTCTCTCTCGAGCAGGCATTATTGATTATATGAGATTATGACATCATCACACAGACACCTCATAAAGGAAGATAGACATCTCGTGTCTCCCCCCCCCCAATCACTCTCCTGCCCTTTCTCTACCAGCAGCTGTGAGGTGTGCAATGTTCCTGCACTCTGATTGGTCAGGATGGGGACCCAGCTGTTGCCCCTGACTGAGTCCTTGGTCCGAATCCACACACACACACACACACACACACACACACACACTCAGAGCTCGTCTGTCAGCAGGGACCTTCCCTCCTTCTCTTCTTCACTCCTTCACTCCCTCCTCCAGGGCCCCTGAGGGACTCGGCATGATAATAACAGGCTCTGCCATCCTCTAACAAGCTTTTTGAGTTCAACGATCCTGACAAAGCCTTATCCCTCCACCCATACGGGTCCAAGAACTGAACCAAGCTCCAACAGAACTCCCCTCGGTAACGGGTCTCCTACCAGGAGCACTGAAACACATTCAGCTCAATTTCATTTTTATTGAAACTGCTCCTTGATGATGGAGTAATTGTGAGTCTGTATGTGACATGGCGAGAGAATGCAGATTTTACTAAATCACACAAAAATCACAACGAGGAAGTGAGGACGTCGAGGTGAGGCACAAACACAACAGGCTCATTTCATCTGTTGTGTATTTAATTAAGCTGTGGACAAAACACACACTTTGATATAGCTTCTGTTATAAAATAAATCCCATATGGTGTGCTTGTGTGGGTGAACCTCAGTGAGCAGACAAAGAAAGGCCACTGGGTTTAGTTTTTAATAACAGAAACCACTCAGAAATGTTAATGTCAGGTGTCTGTCTGTCTGTCTGTCTGTCTGTCTTGCAAACATGTGGTAAGATAGAAACAATCTGCGAATCCATTCCTCAGCGTCCACCATATCGTTTAAAACCTTTATCGAGCCATCATCCAGGAAACAGACTTCAGAGGTCGCATCCAAAGTGACAGTCTTTTTGGAACAAAAACAAACATGCCCTAACGCTATCACCTACCAAAATTAAATACAGAAACATTAAGCATCTTAAAGATTTATTGCCTTTCTGTCTCTGGGGAACCATTAAATCTTTGCAGATCCTACAACAGAAGGTTCCTCGAGCGTTACAGGGACGTAAAGAAAGACTGAACCCGTCTCAGCTCTTACTGTGAGACGCCTCTTCATGAATTCCTCTTTAAACCCACAAGCAATCATCAGCTATACAACTGGGAGACAACTGCACGATGCTTTGTGATCTTGGTTAATGTGCGTGTGCATCATCAAATACAAAACCACACACACAACTGATCCCTGCTTTGGTCTAAAAACACACTACTCAAGGGGAAATTCCCACTCAAAAATCCTCCCACAGTCCAAAGCAGAACCCAATCTGCAGCAGGCCCTTCAGATTATGTAATGTGATATTTATCTGAGATTTTGTGTTTCCGAGTTGGGTATGTAATGTGTTTCTTGGTTTGCGGAGGGGAAATCAGTCAGACGTGGTGAAGCGTGACACCCATCAAGACTCGCACAGCTCTCACAGACTGTAATTCCTTCTCATTACGACTCAGTGAAGATGATTTTATTATGGCTGTAACCACATTCACTTCATCAGAGACATCAACACTTACTGGCTCATGTGTCCAGTTACTGATTGTCTGCGTTCTGAGAACAGATCACTGCTCTTATAATACCTGCTCAAAAAACTGACATCTGGTGGTCTTGTTTTAGTTATTGGACGGGGTAAAGGGGAACCAATACTTTTTGTAATACAACAGATGTGTGACAGTCAGCACTGTATGCTGATAAAGTTCCTGTTCAGAAGTGACAATTCAGTACACACACAAAACCACCATACCATAACAGAGCATCTATGATGCCTGCTAACTGTATGGACCAATATTAGGACATCAGGATTAGAACCAAGAACCAAACTCCATCCGCTATAAAACAGAATAAAAGTCAGAAACAAAAAACAGATCTCCATTAATCTGAACTGAAATATCTTTCCAAACATGACACACAGAGAACCACAAAAGGAACGTCCTCGGAACATCCTTCCAGCACCATTGATTGTCCCACCAGTACAGAAGGAGCGGTTTGATCTGAATCAGTTCCAGGTCAGCAAACATCCAACAGGAAGCACTTCCTGAAACCCTGAGGTAAGATTCTTGTGTTTGTGTTCGAGCAGCTCTTACCTGAAACAGCGATCCTCATCGAGGCCTCAAGTGGTCGGTTGTTGTCCAGATCTTGGCTGAGCCGTATCTCTCCGGTGGTCTGGTTCAGAATCAGCAAGTGCAGCTCATTTCCTGCCTCGAATCTGTAGCTCAGTTGATCTGATACATCTGGATCATGGGCTGGTATTTTTCCAATCACCCCTGTCGGGAAGCTGCTGGACTTTTCTGTCACATAGTTGTTGAAAATAATCTGGAAGTTTTTCAGGACGGGTGCGTTGTCATTCCTGTCGACGAGTCTGATGTGCACAGTGGCTCGGCTGACCAGAGGAGCGGAAGTGGCCTGGACCACGATGACGTACTCGGACCGAGCCTCGTAGTCCAGATCCGTCAGAGCCATGAGCTCACCACTGAAAATGTCGAGCTGGAACACTTCTGGGATGTTCCCCTCAACGATCTGGTACATGATCTGGGCATTGCTTCCCTCGTCAGGGTCTGTGGCTGAAATGTGGGCCACGACAAGGCCGATGGGGCTGTTTTCCTCGACGAAGATATCAAACTCATCCTTCTCGAACACAGGCGGGTTGTCGTTTACGTCCAAGATTGTCACTTGAATGTCCACTGAGGTTTTCAGGGCAGGAAGTCCTTTATCCACAGCGAAAGCCTGCAAGTTATAGACGGCAGTGTTCTCGCGGTCCAGTCGCCTCAACGTGCGAACGATTCCAGACGTAGACTCGATGATAAAGTCACCATCACCATCATCACCCCCCTGGAAGGTGTAAAAAACCCGGCCATTTAATCCTGAGTCCTGATCGGTAGCGGACACCTGGACTACACTTGTATACACAGGTACATCCTCCATTACGGAGCCCAGGTAACGATCTCTCAGGAATCTGGGTGCGTTATCATTCACATCATTTACCAGGATCTCCAGGTAGGTGGTATCGGATTTCTGCGGTATTCCGTTGTCTCGAGCCATGATGGCCAGCGTGTACGACACCTGATCTTCGTAGTCCAGCTCCATCTGCGTTGTCACAGCGCCTGAATCCGTGTCAATGCTGAACTCTGGGATGCTGTCCTCCATATCGTACGTGATGCGCGCGTTCTCGCCCGTGTCCTCGTCCGTGGCACTGATCACCACAACGGTTGTACCCACAGGACGGTCCTCGTTGATGTTGATGGTGTAATGCGAGCTTTGGAAAACAGGACGGTGCGTGTTAGCATCCGTGACATTGATGTAAACCTTAGCCATGTCAAATCGTGTGCCGTCGGAAGCAGTTACACTCAGAACGTACTGCCTCTCCAGTTTATAATCAAGAGGAAGTGCGAGTGTGATGAGACCTCCTCCACTCTGGCTGGTGATGGAGAATCGGTTTCTTGTGTTTCCGCTAGAGAGCTGATAGGTCACCACGCTGTTGATGTCCCGATCCACTGCGGAAACGGTCACCACACTCGTTCCAACGGTGGCATCCTCATTTAGACGCATGTAGTAGGCTTTCTGAGTGAACTCCGGATTGTTGTCATTAACGTCCAAGACGGTCATGCTAATGCTAGCGGAGGATGACATTACGAGTGCCCCGTGATCCCAAGCCTCCACACCAAAGCTGTAGAAGTCCACACTCTCTCGGTCTAGCTCTGTCACTACCACAATCCACCCAGTACTGTTATTTATTGCAAATGGGAAGTTTGGTGTCGTCTCCGTGAGCCGGTATTCCAATCGAGAATTCTCTCCAGAGTCGGCGTCCACGGCCTGGATGTGTATAACCGAGTATCCCAGGGGGACGTTTTCAAGAACTGTGGCCTGGAAAGGCGTGCTAACAAAAATTGGAGCATTGTCATTTACATCCAAGACCTGCACTGTCACCAGGCCGGAGATGTTGGACAAAGGTGGACGTCCACCATCCTGAGCCCTGATTCGTAGGGTGTATTCTTTATTTGTCTCATAGTCCAGCTGGCTAACAAGGTCCAACTTCCCGGTTTGCGCATCAATATAAAACTGTCCTCTAGTGTTCCCGCTCATGATGCTAAAGTGAACCACAGCGTTGCTACCGCGGTCCTGATCAGTGGCATTCACTTGCAAGATCTCTGTATTTGGTGTGAGATCTTCAGGTACTTGCACAATATAGCGTTTCTCACTAAACTGTGGAGCGTTATCGTTGTCGTCCTCCACCACTATATGCACAGTCGCTGTTGCACTACGAGGTCCAGGGTCACGACCTTGATCATTAGCTTCAACGAGAAGCAAATAAGACTCGACCGTTTCACGATCTACAGGCCCACGGATTCGAATCACTCCGGAACGTGAATCAATCTCGAAAACGTCATTGGATCCATTGCTGTTCAGGATTTTGTATAAAATATTGCCATTCACAGGGGCGTCTCCATCTGTGGCTCGCACCGTGAGCACCTCGTAGCCGATCTCCAGGTTTTCCCGCATGCTCTCGTTGTAGTCCTGCTGCTCGAACATGGGGTTGTGGTCGTTTGTGTCACTCACGGTTACAGTCAGTGTCGCCATGGCCGTGCGTCGGGGTGACCCACGATCCACAGCCGTAACCCTGAAGACATGGGTGTCCTTGGTCTCTCGGTCCAGCTCCTCCACGGTGGACACTAATCCGCTTGCAGGGTCCACGGTGAAGAGGTTGTTGGAACGGCTGTCAAAAAGGGCTTCGATGGAATATTCCAGACGTCCCGCTTCTCCTTCGTCCGGATCTGTCGCTCTCAGGGTGACCACGGATGTTCCTGCGAGTTTGTTTTCCGGGACTGACACTTGGTACATGGGAGGCTGAAACTGCGGGTTAGTGTTCGTCTTTGCATTCCTCTTTTTCCTGCTAAGAAAACCAGAATTGCTCCGTGCCGCCACTTTGGACAGTAACCGTTCCAGGTAAGTTTGCTTGAAGGAACCCTGACCGATGTGCCAATGAGCAGAAACCGCCCTGTTCGGCGCCTGTCCCTGGCAACGCAGGTCAAACTCCAGGAGCGAGTTGTGCTTCAAGCAGAGCGGCTCGGATACGAACAGTTCCCCCTCAGAAACAAAAAAATCAGTCCTGCTTACGTGACAGTCTGAACCCGTGTGAAAAGGGAGCACTTCCTGAAGGTGAAAGAGTGCACGTCCGGGCTCGTGACACTGGGTCTCCTGGTCGTGCAGGTTCAGCAGAGTGATGACCTCCATGTCCCATGATCCCCTGCGTTCAGGTTTGCTCTGGCAGTCCTTCCCGTGGACGCGCACGTGGTACTGATTGATTAAAAGGTGCCTGAAGCCCAGGGCGTCGCTCGCGCAGTCGGTCACCGTGTACACCGGAAACGGGTTTAAGGGTAAAGCGCGGCAGCGGGGCAGAGACCCAGAAACGGACACCGTGCCCGCGGGGGGGGCGGTTCTGAGGAAACCCCGCGTGAACCTCGGAGCGATGACCTGATGCAGAGCGCACGTGGAGCCTCGGTACTCGGCGCGTGCGATGGTGCTGCCCGGTTTCGCGTCCGCGCGGAGGTTCACCACGAAACCGCGCACCGGGACGTTTAAGCGCGCGAGCACACAAAACAACAGAACCCACTGCATCTCGGAAAGATCCTGCTGCAGCTTCACTCCAACTTCTGATTCACTGCAAACAACTTCTGCGGCTTTGTGGAGACGCGTCCATGCTTCTCTCTCTCTCTCTCTCTCCCCTCTGCGCGTTAAACCGGTGCAACCTCTCTCTCTCTCTCTCTCTCTCTCTGCAGCTCCGCTCAGAGTCGCGCATTAAAATGGCTCCATCAGCATCATTTACATAAACCGGTTCCACCGCACCGCAGGGGCCCGAGCGCGCGCGCGCTGTGAGAGGACGGAGTGCGCGCTCCCGTGAAGGCTGCGGGTTCAAGGCTGCGGCTCGTCACTGTGATTCTGGAACTTGTGTGTGTTAATCGTGTAATGAGCTGTGAGAGCAGAGGCTTCAGCAGCTTACAACTTGTAATAAAATTCCACGGCGGCCTCATAAGATTTATTGAATAAATGAAATACACTACCGTTCAAAAGTTTGGGGTCACCCAGACAATTTTGTGTTTTCCATGAAAAGTCACACTTTTATTTCCCACCATAAGTTGTAAAATGAATAGAAAATATAGTCAAGACATTTTTCTGGCCATTTTGAGCATTTAATCGACCCCACAAATGTGATGCTCCAGAAACTCAATCTGCTCAAAGGAAGGTCAGTTTTATAGCTTCTCTAAAGAGCTCAACTGTTTTCAGCTGTGCTAACATGATTGTACAAGGGTTTTCTAATCATCCATTAGCCTTCTGAGGCAATGAGCAAACACATTGTACCATTAGAACACTGGAGTGATAGTTGCTGGAAATGGGCCTCTATACACCTATGGAGATATTGCACCAAAAACCAGACATCTGCAGCTAGAATAGTCATTTACCACATTAGCAATGTATAGAGTGGATTTCTGATTAGTTTAAAGTGACCTTCATTGAAAAGAACAGTGCTTTTCTTTCAAAAATAAGGACATTTCAAAGGGACCCCAAACTTTTGAATGGTAGTGTAACTTTAATCCTCTTTCATGGTGGAGCTTCTTTCAGAAACAATGCTGTGAAGGTCCAGGAGTGCTCTTTAAGTTCCAGTAAAGTGCTCTGGATTCACAGTTGCAGGTTGAGGATACACACTTGCCCCATGCTGTCACCTGCCCAGGTTCCCAGGCTGCACATCCTCAGAGCCGCTCCAGGAGAATCTGGAAGAACAAACATTAATAAGAAAATAGAAAAATGCCCATCAGTGGACATCATGGACAACTTTCTAAAATGTATCTAAAAAGAGAAGCTGTTCCACCATGTCGCTCTGGAAATGAAGAGAGAGACATTTGTGCAGATCTTCAGGAAGCTCAGTGGGGTTTGTGTGTGAGACAGTGGAGGAAATCACAACACACACAAACTTATGTTTATCACAGAGTCCTTGTAGTTATTAAACGATTGGACTGTTCACGCAATTTATTCTGGATTTAATCCAAAACCCCAATTATTCATAAACAAGTAGCCAAGAAACACTTATCCAGAGAAAGATTGGGGGGGACCCTGAGGCTGCAATGAATATTCAGATTATGACTGTACACATTAAATGAATGAGAAGAATATTTGTAAAGCTAGATTATGTTCATCAGGTTAAAGAGGTTCCTGAGTCCAGGAAGTCTGAGACTGTGTCCGAGATCAGGTCAATGAAAAACAAGCCAGAAACGTGATTGTGATCGTGTCCCTGGTGCGCCTCCGCCATCTGCTGGTCAAAGTGGGTAATTACACAAGAACTGGATTAAATCACGCTGTTCCATCCGGGTCCTGTGAGAGCAGCGCGACAAAACTCCGCCCCTGAGCCAATGGAGCGCTTGCATGTGACGTCACAGCCGATCCAGATTGTGACAGACGCCATCTTGTCGGTCAAACGCCATATTTCCGCCTTCTACTTCTGGTTCTACTTCTGCTTTTACTTCTGGAAAACCCTACTATATACAATTCTACTACAACAGCTGCGGCTACAAGCTCTCCCTACCTGTGCACGTTTATGTTTTTTGTGTGGATTTTTGCGTGTTGTTCGTCTGTACCGGACTTCAATATCCACTACAACCGTATGGACTTACTGGACATTGGTTTCCAGCAGAAAATGACGGTTTGTAGCGATTTCCATCACATGCACATCATTCCGGACGAGATAGCGAGACCGGCGGGGTCTCCGTGGATTGTTATCGGAAGCAAAGCGAAGGAGGTGGCGTCGGGAGAGGAAGCAAAAGCGAGGCTGCAGGCAGAGCCGGCCTGTTGACTAAGCTCAGAAAACAGCCACTCAAACCTCCACTGCTAAGCCTCTACCTCTCCAACGCCAGATCCATGGTAAACAAGACGGACGATTTGGAATTACAGCTGGAATTACCTTATTCTATTATCGGCTGGTCAATGCTATACTAGATACTACTGATATATCTAGTGTCAGTACTAGCACTCGATACTTAAGTGACTTACCCGTCCAATGAGGATTGTTTTTTTCTTGTTTACAAGATGCCACATCTGAGTCGCTGACAAATCCTGAATTTTTTTTTTTTTAAAGATAACTGTGCAGAGATTTATAAGCACGCAGTGCTTCACCACTGAACAGCGAGGGAAAGTTAATGAGGTAATTATACACGTCTGGGTATTCCACCTCTGGCAGTTCAATATCCACTGACACGGTCGTGAAAACTCCGTCCGGTAAGCCATAAGGGTCACTAATCTGTAGGTCGTTTATTTTAGACATATATCTAGTTATCTGTTCATTAGAAAAATGAGCCGTGTAGTCCGTCGGTTGAAAGTGATCCATTCTGTACACGAGTGCAGCAGTATTCAGCGGTGTTTTTTACCGACAAGATGGCGGCTGCTTACTTTCCGGTCACGTGACTGCAAGATCTCTATATATACACACACACACACACACACACAAACAAACAAAAAAAATCAGCGTGAAGGTCTTTAAAATGCACGTACACACACACACGAAATGAGAGATCACTTCCGGCATCAAGGAAACGTTGAACTATTTTTACTTCTGGGTCGAATCTCAAGCCAAGGCGCGCTTTAAACCCCGAAAGTGTCAATATTTCAGTTTCTGAGAAATAGTTTATAAAGTTACCTCAGAAGACTCCTAGTTAATAAAATACCCTAGATTACAGAAGCAGTTCTGTTTGAGATCCACTGAATTGCAGTTTATTAATATGAAACAGACTTCAGAACAGATCTGGCGTTATGAAATGATTTAGATTAAAATGAACTGCAGGCCATTCTGAGCCGAGTCAAAGAGAAGATAACTGTGATGTCAGGATGAAGCTGCAGCTGATGAGAGTTGAGATGGAGCATCACTCACCTCCCTGTGTTCTCTCTCAAACCAGCAGACTAATCACACTGAGCTTCTTGGGGAACTGCGGGTTTATTACCTCCACAGATCGAGTCTCCCACTGCCAGGCAGGCGTGAGGATCATGGGTCGCTCAGAGACCCACAATAAATCTTCCACAGCAGCCTGAATGTAATCCAGCAGCAGAAAAGAGTTTACGCTCTTTAGTTTTGCACTGAGCTGCACAACACACGGTTTATTCATACATTACAAATGAGAGACTTCTGATTATCAGTTCTAGCATTTTACAGTCTTTATTGTTGCTGGAGGCTCTAATAATACATGAATCGTAAGCTTTACAAAAAAAAAAAAAAAAGAAAAATTCCGCCCCATACAAAACAAAAACAGACTGCAAAGCCGGATGTGTGAGAGAGCGAGAGAGAGACAGGCAGCTATACAATGTGTAAAAGGTGTATGCGTGCACACACCCCACCCACAGAAAATTACAATTACTAATAATGATTAAGGACAACAACTTTTACTCTCCTGCATTTGTGAGACGTTGTGGGTGTGGTGTATATGGGGACGTGGCTGTAGATACAAATCAAAATGTAACCCAGAGATGCACTTTTCCTTGGTGTGAGGCAGCTGATGTTACTGTGGGGGAGAGACACGTCACTCATTAACCTAACCATCAGAACAACCTGAGTGGCACACAGCAGAGAGAAAGAAGTGGTGCAGCAAAACCTGTCAGAAAAACTCAAAACAGAACATCCCAAGCGAAGCGTTTTCCTCCTTTTTGTTGTTCCATAGACGAGACGACGACACTGGAGAGATGAAATAAACGTGAGGGCAGAGGGGGAGTGAGAATGGGGGCGAGAGTGTCTCTAGCTTTGCTGTTTGCGTTTGTTGAGTGCGTCGATCAGATCAGTCCTCAGAGCCTCCTTCTTCGCTTTAACTGCCTCCAACGTCTGCACACTCCTGGACAGAGGGACAACAAGGACAGGAGGCATGTCAAAGGAGGCGCGTCAAAGGAGGCGCACGCACGCGCACACATGCAAACAGGAAACCTTCAAATATCCATCAACATGTCAGAAAAATACAGATACATAAAATAGGAAAAATAGGAAGTGCACGCACACATTTTGCTGTTCAACAGTCTGGGTGATTTGTTTACATTTGTTTGGGAAGGTAAAAACCACAGCATTTAGACAAACAGTAAAATGACAGAACCCTGAGAATGAATCAATAAAAGGTCAGTTATTTGCATCGTGCTCTGTTGGGTTCCTGCTAAATTTGATTTTCCTGCCAGAGAACTGAACACACACGTGGGCGGAGCGAGAAACAGTGCACGCCACTGAAGAGTCAAAGAACCATTCTCTTGGACTTCACCTCAAATCTCACACTGCAGACTTCAAGAGGGTTAACACAGTGCACTATCAGAACACAGATGTGCACTATTTAGGGCTGGAATGTGTGGTTTGGGATGTGGCCGAGAGGTCCTCAGTCAGGTCTGAGCGCAGTAGAATCCGAAGTGGAAGATCCGGAAAGTTCCATTTGCCGTCTGCAGACGGTGAGGAAAAGACAAAACATGGACAGTGTGGCTCCAGTGCATCTCATTCGACAGGAACAAGTTTCCTCCGCCATTAGGGACACGTGGTTATTCTGAGCTCACTGTAAACTAACTCACTGACTGAAACACCATCCTGATGTTACTGTAGTGCGTGCGTTCACTGATGAACAAGTGGCTTTTGTGCAGATTTTGATCGCTGGCTGCCTGGATGTCACAATTCGCGAAATATTACAGCTATCAAAATGACCGCATGGCTGGTTGCAAGCATGATTAAACTCACCACCTCCTCCAAAACCTCTCAATGTTTCAAGTGTTTTTAATAAAAATGACGTGTTCATCTGTCCAGAAAAGTTCAGATAAGAAAGGATACGATGGTAAATTCTGAGATAGGCTCCAGTTTCTCCCAGCCAAGGCTGTCAATCACTTCAAGTGTAGCCACGCCTTCTTTCTTTATCACAGAATAAAAATTTAAAATCTAATTTCTGGGGGAAATAACAAGTGCAAATCTCAGCAGAGGGAAAACTGTTCAAATTAAACAATGGAGACAGTTTAGAAAAAAAAAAATTATATATGCGGTTATTGAAACTCATGGGGATGGGCAGGGCTAAAATTATAGAGCCGATATACCGTCCACGTGTACAGTCTGTAGCGCAGTCATGGGAAATGCCAGGGTCATGTCATGCCACCACACCCACCATCACAGCACACAGGTGAGCACTCCGAAAATTTACTTCAGGAGTTAGTTGTAATGACAACCGCAATAAACACCGTTAGTGTGTGAACAAAATCAAACGGTTCTCTATTCCACATTTGTGCAAGTGGCGTGCATTAGACAGGCAGGATTCCCAACACACACACACAAACCCTATACCTCCAGCCCTAGTCTATGAAGATCTGACGCTGAGTGAGAACCTGAGAGAGCTCTCGCTGCAGCTGCCTGTACTTCTGATTATCAGGGAGAGATTCGATAGATCTGAAAACACCACAGGGGGGGGAGACGACACACACCACAGCAAAGAAGAGTCAAATGTAAAAAAAAAAAAAATACATAAAGACAGATTGCAAGAAAATGAGAGAAGAGAGATCACCACAGGAGGACTGTAGAAGGATACACACACGCACCCCGGTCTCTGTTGCCCCTTTCCCAGTCTGTTAAAGTCAGGACTCGGACTCCTTTCCCCCCTCCTTGTGTTCTGTATGAAGTGTGTGAATGTGGAACGGTGTGTGTGTGGTGTTGTTCCTCCTCTGAGCTGAGTGATTGGTAGTAACAGAGCCAGAATTGGCGCGCATGCGTGCGTGTAAAAGGGACAGGCGGCACGGCGGGACAGGGGTGTGATGCTTTTAACACCGACAGTCTTCTTTCTGAGAGCAGCACAAATTCAAACGTCTACAGCGTCTAAGATCCACACACCTTTCTGTCTCACATCACTTCCTGTTTCTCTTCACCTTCTCCTCCACAGGTTTCCGTGGTGTTTGTAGAGGGGTCTAAACGTGACGCCTCACAAAATCAACACTCAGTTCACCTGCTGTTATTGTTTTGAAAGTGATGTCAGTATCATCTAACACACTGTTCTATTGGTCACACTTCTGGTCGTGGAACACCGACACACTGTGTAAACAAACACCGGTGCAATTTCATGACTACTTCACCTGGTTCAGTGGAAATAACCAAAAACCAGAATATTGAGGGATCTTCATTACGCCATGTTAAACCCCCCCCCACACACACACACACACACACAGCCAGCCTCTCTCTCACTCCTGTACCTCAGGCCGTTGACGATGTCCTTAGTCTTGCCAAAGTAGATTTCATTCAGTGTGGAGCGGATCTTATTCTCCATGTCCTATAAACACACACACACCTCAATCACAGTGTAATCACATGACAAAACTCAAGGCAGGAAGCTGAACGTTTGCGTGCGTCACCTCAACTAGGCGTCCAATGTTGGCGATGTGTGGTGAGGACTCACTGACCGTCTCATCTTTCTCCATCTGAGGAACGAGAGAGAGAGAGAGATCAATCATGACAGTATAAAAGCCTGAATTCTTCTGTTGAAGGAGTTGCAGGCTCCACTTTAACAGTGACCCACACTCGCTTTGGTTTGTTACAGGACGCATCTCTCTGGGTCTCTCTCTCTCTCTCTCACACACAGGACATTTATAATAAATAATCTCTGCCCTGACAATCAGCGGTCTTGACTGCATGAGCTGCTGAGAGTGAAGCAGGAAGTGCTGCTGTCTCTCTTCCTCTCAGATGGCGTGTGCGCTAACCGTCCTCTCATGTGACTTTCACACACAATGGGAGCTCACACTCGATCAGCAGAGAAAGATTTCAGCCCGGATATAACACCTTCACACATTACAGGTCACAGAGCACCAACAGGCTTCACACTGTGCTGACTGTGTTAAATGACGGTCACACGGCTACAGCACTCACACACACACACACACACTCTCTCTCTCACACACACACACACACACACACACACACACAACCTCAGCAGTCACACATGAAAAGAAAGATTTATTCAAAAAAGGAGAGATCTATCACTTCAAACCAAACCAGCCTACCTGGTCACCATGGTTACCTCTCTGTCTGTCTCTGAAATCACCTGGGTGTTATTGTTACACATCTCACCTAGTTTACCTGGATGTTCTCGTTACCCATGTCTCTGTGTGCCCGAGTTTACCTGGTTGCTATGGTTACCTGTCGGGTGAGGCTTCCCCCTAGGTTCATGGTTCCGGAGCCGGTTTTGGTCGTCTGCAGCCACAGCATCACCGTGGAGGTGAGTTTATAATGAGCAGTGCGACCACTCGACTTCTCCTGAGAGGCAGAGAGAGTGTGAGTGAGTGAGAGAACATGCCTGAAAGGGATTTTAAAGAGAAGGGCAGCACGTGTAGAACTCCGGTTTCCCAGCATGCGGAGCTCTCACCTGCACCTCCACCACGTGGATGGAGTCCCAGCAACCCTTGATTTTTTTGGAGCCGTCTCCAGCCTTCTTAATGAGGATGACTCCAGCAAAACCATGATCCAGATCCCACAGGTACACCGAGGACACTCCGCCCTCAAAATACCTGCACGCACACACACACACACCACATCATGAGATCAAGGACACACACAGAAGTTAGGGCGGCACGGTGGTGTAGTGGTTAGCACGGTCGCCTCACAGCAAGAAGGTCCGGGTTCGAGCCCCGTGGCCGGCGAGGGCCTTTCTGTGTGGAGTTTGCATGTTCTCCCCGTGTCCGCGTGGGTTTCCTCCGGGTGCTCCGGTTTCCCCCACAGTCCAAAGACATGCAGTTAGGTTACTGTGGGGCGGCCTTGGGCTGAGGTGCCCTTGAGCGAGGCACTGAACCCCTGACTGCTCCCCGGGCGCTCTGGTGTGGCTGCCCACTGCTGTGTGCGTGTGTGTGCGCGTGTTCACTGCTTCAGATGGGTTAAATGCAGAGGATGAATTTCACTGTGCTTGAAGTGTGCATGTGACGAATAAAGGTTTTAAAAAAAAAAAAAATTGATTAACAGACGTTAACAGCAGTGTGATGTAAACACACTTACAGGTCTCTGTACTGGTCAAAGGCATTGTTGGCCTCCACCTCCAGCTTCCTCAGACGGGCTGAGGGCATGGCACCATCATCAATGGGGGGCTCATATTTATTACTCCATGGAGATCTAAAACACACACAAAGAAACAGGGACAGCGAAAATAAACTGGACACATTTTAGTTGAGAAGCATTCAGGATCTTCAGTGTGTGTGGAACTGATCTGGGACGGGCTGTGGGATTTGGGGGTGTGGTCTGAGGCGGGGTTTGGAACAGAGCTGCAGTGTACAGCTGGGAAGGTGCAGTTCTGATTCTGACCTGTAGGAGTCACCATCACGGTTGTAGTCACACAGCAGGTAGTCTTTCCCAACTACTTTATCCCGGGCGATTTTCAGAGGCTGATCCACAGAAGAGAGCAGATCCTCACACAGGCTGGGCACCTACATGCGCACACACACACGATCAACATTCAGTCAAGAGACAGACAGACGTGCTACATCTGGTCCTGCTGAGTGAGTGACAGTTACACTAATCATCACTAACAATGGTGTGTGTGTGTGTGTGTGCGCGCGTGAGAGAGAGATGCAAATACAGATGTGGAGAGTAAAGCGATGGAGAGAATGGAATGTGTGGATTATAATCCATTTATCAGGTAAAAGGGAACAGCAGGTGTCTCAGCACTCGAGTGTGTGTGTGTGAGACAGAGAGAAAAACACCAAACTGGAGCCTATAAGCTTCTGCTACTTGTTCAGGACATCTAACTTGCAGGTCCACTGTGGAGAGGGAATTCAGTGCTACACGTGCAGAGCATTTGCCATCGGACCGGACACAGGACAACAGGAATGAACACACACCAGATCAATGAGGTCACTGAGATTCTTCTCGATCTGCTGTGGAGGGAGACGCCTCATCAGGTCCAGAGCGCAGTCTAACTGCTGATCATTCTGCAGAGAGAGAGAGAGAGAGAGAGAGAGAGAGAGGGGTTCTTATTAATTTCACAAAAAACGTTCCCTGGTGTGGTTCGGGGTGATTTGGAACAGAGCTGTTAAACACATGCAAACCGTGGACTCAGCAGCACACACCTACGATCAAAAGACACAAACACCCCCCCCCAAAAAAAATACAAATAACAGCTGTTCAGGTTTTAAATGCTGCAGGTGATGAAGTCGAGGCTCTGTGAGCAGTGCAACCGTGTGAGTGTCACTTCCTCAGAAACGCAGTGGGCTGGATCACAGGGTCACAGTCACCACTTCAAATCACCACCTGAGTGACTGACTGGAGCAATTCAAGGATCTCAGACACACACCGTAACATTCCTCTGTTTAATAAACCAAAGGGAGTGGTTCTCTGAACGAGTCAGAGTAAAGCTAGAACACTACATAGTGCTCCTCACAGCTCACTTCATATTCACACAGGACATGAGGTCAGGGAGGGGTGGAGTTTCATACACACGCCATTTTATTTGCTTTAGAACATTTATCATCAAACCCTGCAGCGTGTTGTGTAACGCTGACTTACACAGCTTGTGGGCGTGCAGCCGGAGCTCCATGTCACGTGAAAAGCTCCACCGGCGGTAAATCGGGGTGACGGAGTGAAACAGACTCATGATGTGAGAAGAGAAACAAGACAGGACATGGAGATCTCTCTGAAGAAGTCAGAGGATGTGAGAGTCAGTGTACGTGTATCAAACACACAGCACTGTCTCAGCCACTCAGACTGCACCGGCGCTGCACTCACTAACGAGACGGACATGGATCAATCACTGAGGACGTTAAACTCAGACCCGAGATCAGGGACTTGTGGACCGCTTTTGATTTGAGGAGTGCTCCATGTCATCATAGTGATCTGACTTCACTTCCTCCACTTGCATGTGCAACACCTGCTGTGTATCATCACCACACCACTGCTGTATCCACAGGAGAGCTGTGCTGCTTGACCATCTGTACGTGGTGTCAGCAACGGCGTCTGCACTCCCCCCCCCCTTATATAACTCCACATCTCAGTCAGCTGTGGAAGTGGAACAGAAAGTGCAAGTGTATTTCAGGGCTGAGGTACATTTTTGTGGATGTGGCCACATGTGACGCACACAGGCACGTGTCCCCCCCCAAAAGTACACAATTTCCAGCTGATGCAAACACACAACCTGAACACATGCACACTGACTGAACTGTAATACTCTGTCTGACCTACCAGGGGCAGCAAAAAGTGCAGTCTGAAAGTCAGAATCTCCAGAAGAAGCAGATCAAAAACAATAATCCAAAAGGCAAGTGTGGCAGTGTGCAACACTAACCTCGAGAGAAGAGGAGCTTCTTTAATGTTCATACTGTATGAAGAATGAGACAAGATGAAGAAAAATGTACTAAAACTGTTAACACGCTGTTTGTCTGTATTTCACACTTCAACAACCCAGTCACCAGCTGTAGCTCCTCATCCCTGCTGGGTCGGCGCATTACTGCACACTCAGTTTCAGCACACACAAGTCCACGCTGACGGGATCTGGGTGCTGCACAGTAGAGGTCTGCGCGGGACAGAATTTTCAGTCCTGCTCCTGCATTGTGCAGTCCCGCTCCCGCAAAGAATTATGATTTTCAGTCCCGCTCCCAAATCCCGCATGATGCAGACGTTCGCGTTATTTCTCACGAAAGTTCCTGTCATTGGCTTGGGGAATTAAACATGCTGAGCTTAGCTGAGCTCTCCACTGACCGATCCTTCATTTATTGTAAGTTTATTGTTTAGACTCTGACATTCTGCTGACACATTCCAAGTTGAGCGCTGCATGCGCTCATGATTGACAGCTCTCGCTTTGCGCACTCGCACTCCCACTTCCGAGTCTGTGGCGTTATGATTCCAACCGCGATTTCATTCTCCTCTCATATGAAGTGCTGCGCAACCACAACCAGCTCCTCAGATTATACACTGTCTATTTCTCGCTTTAAATTGAACAATCTGTGCAATACACAGTCCTTTGTAATACTTTTTAATACTTAGGACTAATACTCGACTTTTTAACGGTAAATGTACCTCTTTTTAAAGCAGCACTTACTTCTGAAGCACTGTGAGCTTCACTAGAGGAGCTCTGCTCTTCTGCCATGATCGGAGATCTCAAACACGGAAGAGCGGAAAGGAATCAGAAACGTACGCGAGATTAGACCACATCCGCAAATTTAGGCATCTTAAAATGTTTTTATTAATGCCAAATAAAATATCCAGCACAAATTATATATGATAGACATAAATTAATAATTTATAAATTTTATTTTAAACACGTTTTTAGTTAGCGGGACTGCAGCTTATCACCTCTCCTGCCCGCACCCGCATTGTGCACTCCCCCTCCCGCCTACGCCCGCAATGAGCTTTCAAAATTTGTCCTGCGCCGCACTGCTTTGCGTCGGGTCCCGCGGGAGTGCAGGGCTCTACTGCACAGACACTTCACGTGGACAAAATCTGCATCACGAGCACCTGTGGCACGCTGTATCCACGGAACAGACCTCAGCCTTCAAGCTGCTGTGTGCTGTGGTGAGAGGGGTGTGTGTAGGAAATTATATTAAATTATGACTCTGCTGTTCTTGGAACTTTGTAGAACATGAGATTATTAAATTTTGCAGATATTTTGGAAGCTAGTGCAGAAAAAATACCAGGACCATCTCCATACTGGATTTACAAATCACTCACACCTCAGACCCTCAAATCTGGAACAATTATATTTAAACCAAGATACGTTTCCCCCCCACATTTTTTAGTCAAGTGTGTTCCTGGATGTCCTGATTAAAAATCTGATCCGTCATGTCTGATGTACAAAGGAGTTTGTCAAACACAAACTTCCTGCACTGTTCCTCCTTTTCACATGTTCTAGATAAGATTAAGAAAAATTTAAGAAATGTAATTTTTCCAATTCATGTCTGATATTCTGGACAATCAGACTCCATGTCTACACATGATAATGCTCCCATCAGGTCTGGTGGAATGACAGAGCATGAAACTTAAATCTGTTTAAATCTTTGTTCCTCTGCCCAGTTCGTTGTCACAAATAATAAAAAGTTTCAACTGAAATGAGCATTTGTGGGAAAAAACCTGCTCAATATTTTTAACGGTTTCTGCTGTTCTTGCATTAAAGACTCTTGCATTATCACGTGTATTTTTTATAGCACTTTTAACAACAGACTGACATTGTCGCAAAGCAGTTTTACAGAAAATTAAAGACCTTAAATTTGGGATAAAATTAGCTCATGTTTAATCAAGCATCAACTAACGATAAAGCATGTGAAAAGATCTGTAGATAGTTTTGATATTTACTGATCACCGCACTGTACAGGACATGCCTCTTCCGCCTGCGTCATTTCCCCGGACATTAACGGCGTTGGAGAAGCCACCAGGTGAACGAAAAAAGTTCTGCTAGTCATTTCTCGTTAATCTCTCCTCCCCCCATTCTTCCTTCATGAACAAATGTATAAATGGCCTCACTACAAATAAACACACACCTAAGATAGAATAAATGATCTGTTTGATTACAACCAGGAACAGAAGCCTCAGGTGTCAATCCACCGGTCGGTGTTGTAATGTGAGCAGTGCACAATGTTACAGATGACAGTTTTAAGAATTTATCCCAACACATGACCATATAACTAAAAAAATAGTCAAATTAGCACAAACTTGACTTAATAAACATTAGAGTACTAAACTGTGTTGTGTACTTCAGTGCAGGTTTATCCTGAAATGGTGATCAGATTAAACCCCTTCATGAGGAAGGATGAGAATCTCGGTGTCATCCAGATGCATGAAACATCAGGTGTGTGTGTTGTTAGTGGCAGTCAGAATGACGTATAAAACACACACACACACACTTGGTAAACTGTTCAGATTTGGACAGGAGTACATTTTCATGTCAGACTCCACAGAGGAAACTTTATCTTTAACTCCTGCATTAAAGCGGCCTTTTGCACTGAGCTGCTGTGGAGCTGCCCGTCCTCTCTGTGTGTGAGAGAACTCGGACATGATGGATTTATTCCCTGCAGAACTGCAGTAACCTGAAGCGGCTTTACCATATCAGCCCCCATGAGGAGTTAAAACCCACACACACAGCTCAGAGCACTGCGCCACCGGTATGAAAGCAAACAGGATCTTTCAATGACTTTCAGAATGAACAGAAATAGTTTAGCGGGGTGGCAGCGGACACGCAGCGCTTCTCCTATAAAAGGAAAAGGTACTGATTAGCCTAGCCTAGCTTAGCCTAGCCTAGCTTCGCGCTTAGCACAATCTCCTGAGTGCAGCAGCCCCACTACAGGCCTCACCATGTTTGCGCCGGTCTCGGAGGGATAAACACACGGTCCTGGGTGAGTCGGAGCGCTCGTCTCAGAGGCTGTTTCCCGGTTCGGCTCGGTTCTCTCGGCGCTACACCGTGTTTTTACCCGCACCGAGCGGATGCTAGCAGGTTTTTTCGTCAGAGCCCAACCCTGTGTGTCAGCGGAACTCACTTCCTCAACCGGGGGCTCTGCTGAAAAGCGGGGCGGGGCCACAACAAAAGAGCCGCCTCAGACAGCGAAAAAAATAAAAAAGAGCATATCCGGGTCATGATAAACCTTCACGCCACCGACCAATCAGAGCGAGGTAAGTTAGGCATGGCCATGTATGGAATAAGAAAGGGTGTGGCCTGGACCGGCCGGGCTGCAATACCGCGCGTGGCCAAAAGGGGGAGACCGCGAGAGCGAGGCACTAATCATTATTACATAGACAACCTTTATTGTCATTCATGCTGCGTTCATGTGCTATGGGAAGATGACGTTTTCCAGTTGGGAAGTGGTATTTACCAGTGTGTTGTATTCACATGCTTTTGTTGTTGTTGACAAATTAAAGATGGTGGACCAGATTCAAGTTAGCAATAGTTAGTTAGCTGTCGTTAGCAATAGCGTCTGCTCTGGATAGGTAAAAACAAACCATAACAACACATTTTTAAAGGAAACGGATTTCTAACGTATTATATTACACTTGTTAATGACGCAACATTGCATAGACACAAAAAACTACCCACTAGTACTAGTAAAAAAAACCTTTAGTAGCGTACAATGCTTAACATTCAAGTGTCTTGTACCGCTCGCCGCCATGTTGAAAAGGTTAAAGTTCATCTCATCTCGGCAACTCGTGTATCAAAATTTTCTACGAGTTGCCCAGTGGAAAATACCACAAGAAGGGGCGTTCATGTGTGCTTTCCATGTCGGCGTTTGGTATTTACCATAATTCCCATAGCACATGAACGCAGCATCAGTCTGCAGCACGCGCACACCGAACTGACTTCCGTTGCAGTTTGGCTCAGCACAGAACACGGGCGATTGCTCTAAGACAGCGAGGGAGGCTCAGCCTCCTCTAAAAATGACGAACATCATGTAGGATGAATTGCGCTAGGCTTATGTTATAGCCGACCTTATAACATTGCTATTTCAGATCCAGAATCATAGAAATATATGTGCTCAACCCACTACAGTGCGAAATCATTCCGTTATAACTTTCCCCAGTTCGCCTAATGTGTGCGTGAGTTTCTCCCCCTCGTGACAGCGCGATGCAGCCCAGCCTCAGTGGACTTCAATGGCATTTGGGAGCTCTGCGCTTTTCAATCTCAAAATGCAAGACGGTTATTGGACAAATACTGCAAAAATGCCCGCCCACGGACTCTAAGCCTCACAGTGGGAGGGACATGGCAGTTTCCGCAAGGAGACCGGTGATTGGTGAAAGCGGCCGGATATTTTCTTTGATTGACAGCTCGTTTCAAATATAGACAGGCAGCGGTGAATTTCAGTTCACCTATGGCCATGAACTTTGGGTAATGACCGAAAGAACAAGATCGCAGATACAAGTGGCCGAAATGAGTTTTCTTTGCAGGGTGGCTGGGCGCTCCCTTAGAGATAGGGTGAGAAGCACAGTCACTCGGGAGGAGCTCGGAGTAGAGCCGCTGCTCCTCCACATCGAGAGGAATCAGCTGAGGTGGCTCGGGCATCTTTTCGGATGCCTCCTGGACGCCTCCCTGGGGAGGTGTTCCAGGCATGTCCCCCCGGGAGGAGGCCCCGGGGAAGACCCAGGACACGCTGGAAGGACTATGTCTCTCGGCTAGCCTGGGAACGCCTCGGTGTTCTTCCCGAGGAGCTGGCCGAGGTGTCTGGGGAAAGGGAAGTTTGGGCTTCCGTGCTTAGACTGCTGCCTCCGTGACCCGGCCCCGGATAAAGCGGAAGAAGACGAGACAAGACGAGATGAGTGACTGAACTTGAACTTGAGGGGGCTAGTCAGCTAGCAAGAAAGCTGCGCATGGATGCCAAGCATTGCTGATTTAATTTTGGCGAAGCCATTTGCTAGTCTTCCTTTCGAGGAAAAAATTAAAGAGCAGGGTAGACCAACGCCTCAAATTGACTTGGTGAAAAAGGTAGGGAATAATACTCGTTCCTTTCAGCTCTCCTGGTACGAGAAAGTGAATTGGCTAACAGCAAGTGACCCACATCAACAACAGTAAATAGGCTACTTTAGTAATATGTCATGGATGGACCAAAAATATAGAATCTATTTAAAATGTTTATGCTGAGTATATTATATTGGAATATATATTTTTCTGGATATGAATTAAACACAGCTACAATTTGGAAAACATTTTTTTAAAAAAACAGAGCCGAGAACATTTCACACTACAGACCTGGATTAAAAGTGAAGGGTTATCAAAATTGTCAATAAAACATTCATTCTCATGTCATTATCTCAAGCCGCTTTATCCTTCTACAGGGTCGCAGGCAAGCTGGAGCCTATCCCAGCTGACTACGGGCGAAAGGCGGGGTACACCCTGGACAAGTCGCCAGGTCATCACAGGGCTGACACATAGACACAGACAACCATTCACACTCACATTCACACCTACGGTCAATTTAGAGTCACCAGTTAACCTAACCTGCATGTCTTTGGACTGTGGGGGAAACCGGAGCACCCGGAGGAAACCCACGCGGACACGGGGAGAACATGCAAACTCCACACAGAAAGGCCCTCGCCGGCCACGGGGCTCGAACCCGGACCTTCTTGCTGTGAGGCGACAGCGCTAACCACTACACCACCGTGCCGCCCCAATAAAACATTTCTCAGTCAAAATAAGTAAAATATAGGGAAAGTGTCATTGAATGAAATGTGTGGCACCCAGCTCTATGTTTGGCTTCCCAAGGTCAGTGCTTGTGCCTATTCCAGAACACTCTGCTGTTGCTGCTGAGGTTCCTGACAAAGAGCTGCTTTCAATAATGATCAATTTTTAAACAACATGCCACAATTTTAAAATATAAAATGTTAAAATATACCCCTCCCCCCAACACCACCATCATGTATATTGGACAGTAGGCTAATGGGCCAAAAGAACCTGTTATTTCACAGCTTGTGACCCTGCCAACAATCAGCCAGATCAGAGGCAAGAGTATGGGCAAAATTTATGTGTTTTTTCTTTTTTCTTTTAAAATCTGGAAATATCGTAACCGACCAGCCTCCCCTGTTTGAAAGACTACCAGCCGCCACTGGCACAGAATTAAATATGAAGTGTATTAAATTAAATTAAATTATGCAGCAGCAAAAATATTATAAAGTGCAATAGTATAAAGTGACCTGTGGAATTAGAAGAAACCTTTATTTGTCACATGCACACTGAAATTCATCCTCTGCATTTAACCCATCTGAAGCAGTGAACACACACACACCCAGAGCAGTGGGCAGCCACACTACAGCACCCAGGGAGCAGTCAAGGGTTCGGTACCTCGCTCAAGGGCACCTCAGCCCAAGGCCACCCCACGTCAACCTAACTGCATGTCTTTGGACTGTGGGGGAAACCGGAGCACCCGGAGGAAACCCATGCGGACACGGGGAGAACATGCAAACTCCGCACAGAAAGGCCCTCGCCGGCCACGGGGCTCGAACCCGGACCTTCTTGCTGTGAGGCGACCGTGCTAACCACTACACCACCGTGCCACCGAATGCTCAAGTTATTTATCTATTCTAAAAATGAATCAATTCAGAAAGATGATATCATCAATGATCAGTGAAAATGAAGAAAACAAAATAAAACGGAAATGTCGAAACAGAAGCATTGCTTTTTATTTTTTATCTACACTTATATTTCTAATGCTTATTCATTTCTAGTGATACTTCGTGTGTCATGAAAGGTTCTTCCTAAAAAGGTGACACGGAGAACACTTTTTTTTTCAGGGAACCTTAATGAGGAGTTTCCTCAGGGTGGGGTTCTCCCTCATCACATGACTGCTTCCAGTCAGGGCAGGTGAAGAAGGACAAAAACTCAGCACTTACCTGAAATCGACATTAAACCTTTATTCAATAAATTAACCATCCATTCATTACTTTATTCATTCTCTTATTACAGAGGGAGAAAGGAGGGCAAATTGAAGGTCAGCTCAAAATGCAATTTTTAAAATTCCATACTGTTGGAATATAAATTTTAAAAGGTCCAACAGCATTTTGTGTAGTCTTTATTCCGTTGTTGAGATACTCATCGCAACTCAAAAGCATATGGTGTAATCTTGAATCTAATTAACTATTATTTATGTGAATTATGAGTTTACAAGAGTCAATATTTATAATAATTCATCTCATCTCATTATCTCTAGCCGCTTTATCCTGTTCTACAGGGTCGCAGGCAAGCTGGAGCCTATCCCAGCTGACTACGGGCGAAAGGCGGGGTTCACCCTGGACAAGTCGCCAGGTCATCACGGGGCTGACACATAGACACAGACAACCATTCACACTCACATTCACACCTACGGTCAATTTAGAGTCACCAGTTAACCTAACCTGCATGTCTTTGGACTGTGGGGGAAACCGGAGCACCCGGAGGAAACCCACGCGGACACGGGGAGAACATGCAAACTCCACACAGAAAGGCCCTCGCCGGCCCTGGGGCTCGAACCCAGGACCTTCTTGCTGTGAGGCGACAGCGCTAACCACTACACCACCGTGCCGCCCTATTTATAATAATTATAAAAGTTATAATTTCGCCTGGGTGGCACGGTGGTGTAGTGGTTAGCGCTGTCGCCTCACAGCAAGAAGGTCCTGGGTTCGAGCCCCGGGGCCGGCGAGGGCCTTTCTGTGTGGAGTTTGCATGTTCTCCCCGTGTCCGCGTGGGTTTCCTCCGGGTGCTCCGGTTTCCCCCACAGTCCAAAGACATGCAGGTTAGGTTAACTGGTGACTCTAAATTGAGCGTAGGTGTGAATGTGAGTGTGAATGGTTGTCTGTGTCTATGTGTCAGCCCCGTGATGACCTGGCGACTTGTCCGGGGTGTGCCCCGCCTTTCGCCCGTGGTCAGCTGGGATAGGCTCCAGCTCGCCTGCGACCCTGTAGAAGGATAAAGCAGCTACAGATAATGAGATGAGATGAGAGATAATTTCGCCTCGGGTAGATCCCACCCCATGAGCTCTGATTGGCTGCCTGCGCCGCTTTTCCTGCACTGTGATTGGGTAATGGTTTTGGCAATCATTCTGCTTTCTCTGTGATTTATCTGACTGAGATGGCCAAAATCGCACACTTCCGTGTTAATAATGTGTATAAACAGAACAACACGGATACGACAATAAACATTCATCTACTTTAATGCCCTCCATTAACTGGGAAAGTAATAAGGCACCGAATCCGTTATTTTTATGCCCCGATTGAAGAAGTCTCTAATTCTCGCGAGACTTTCCGAGACGAGACTTCGACAGCAGGTCAGACAGGCAGCTGAAACATGGCGGAGGAACGCGGCCGGAAGTGGGATCGGTGTCTCGCGGACAGTGCTGTTAAATTCGGTAAATAAAACCTGGAGGTGTTTTTATGTTCCATTTCCGGCTCGGTGTGTGTGTGCTGGCGTTAAACCCTCGGGTTCGGAGCTTTCAGAGCGTCCTGTCAGCGGGAGAGGCCATGTGCTCGTCCTGTCAGCGGCTATTCTAGGCATTATTCAGACAAGTCACGTGATTGATTACGGTTCAGGAAAGGTTGCAGTACATTTGGATGTTGTTCATTATAATGATGTGATTTATGGGGAGCTCGTGGAGACGCTGTAGGCGTGTTAGTGCTTTCACTCTGAGTCATGGCCGTCAAAAGAGCATCATTGAGGGGCTCGAGAAGGAGCAAGCGGTCGCCGGATGACATCACTGATCAGTTTGAATATTCATAGACTCGCCATCATCATATACATATCTGGTTCTGGGGGCCGAGTTGATTATTTTCCTCTAAAAGCATGTCCCTGAGTATGTATTCCTTTGATACCACAGCAACTTAGCAACAGTTACAGTATTTTAATTCTTAAAAAAAACCCTTTTCATCTGTTTGTTGCATTCCATCTTGGTGAAACGTGATCGTTCCTGTTGTCACTGATGTTATAGCAGCTATAAACAGTCGTGCCCTCACCAACCTCTTTTTTTTTTTTTTTATTGTCTATTGAAGTTAATATGACAGAAAAAAATGCAGCTTGTTACATCACATGAGCGAGAAACTACCAATAAGCATTAACATCAAGTTCCACCTTCACCTCTGATGGTTACAGAGCGCTGACACTGAAGACTCATTCCAGTAATGTCACACAAACACCTTTCTCCTCACAGAAAACTTCACCATATCAGTGATTTATGCGCATGTTTTTATTAGTTTCGGAAAATAATCAGCTTTCGGGTGCTAACAGTAACTCTGCGTCAATACATCATGCTGTTGCTGGGTATTTTACTGACACCCCCCCACACACACACACACATACATGCATGCACGCAGGGTTTATTTAGTAGCTTGTTGTGTTCAAGCCTTCAGGCTGCTTCATGAGGCGTCCAACACACAACACAGTTTTTCTACATGCTGTGGTAAAGTAGCTGTTCGTGCTCAGCGAGTCCTGGGGGAGATTTTAAGCACTCGTCTGTTTCTGGAATTTCCAGAATGTGTGAATTGTATTTTTTTTCTTTTTTCCATCAGAAGGTTCTGTAGAAGTTTGTCTGCTTGGCAGGAACTTGCTGGCTGTCAGATTGTTTCCAGAATCAGGGTGAAGATTAACGGTACTGCAAGTCGCTGAAGTGTCTTGGCTCGGCTCGTGGCTCGGCTCCGGGTGCTCCGGCTCCATTTAGACAGCCGGGGAAATATTTCCATCAGTCACAGTGAACATAGGCTCTCAGAGATCTACCTGGGATTTTATAATGAACAGGCTCAGATAGGGGGCGTGGCCTAAAGTCTGAAGGCGAGTCTGTCTGTTATTCACATGATGAGAAAGTTATGAAATTATGGCATGTTCCAGATGACGCCAATGGGAAGATTTCACATAAAACATTAGCATGTGACACTAAATTGGTAGCTGAAAGCTTCCATTCCTTGTTTGCTATGTTAGCATGGTAGCTCCAGTGCATCATTAAACATTCAGGCGTCCCGCTCTTTGGGTTCCGTGTGTGAGGTGGAGCAGTGATGTGGAGATGAACACGCAGTTTTACAAGATGTAACCACGTTGCCAGGTTCTTTGCATGTGATTGGCTGGTGCTCTTTTGATGACATCACATTGTTTTCTTTTGAAATCTTTTGTTTTGTGTAAGACATCAGCTGACCTCTGTAACGAGAGATAGCGCTGCAGTGTTCGTGCTGTGAGACTCGCACATACACACATGTGGTTTTGATGAAGCTGATTCCCCTCTGCGCTCCAATACGACACACCGTAAAACATCAGGCAGTGTGCGTGACTCCTCACAACACATCTCCCTCTCTCTCTCCCTCTCTCTCTCCCTCTCTCACACACACACACACACACACACACACACACACAAAAGCACACAACCCCAAACAACATGACATGGAGGGAGGGAACGAGGGAGGGAGGAGGTTAGAGTGCAGTGATGTTGCTGTTCATGGCATCGTGGGCAACACACAGCTCCTGTTCATAGAAAGGGAGAGTGAACAAAAAGGAAGTGGAGAAAAGACAGAAATATGAGAAGGAGAAAGAGGGAGGACAATAGAGAGGGAGAGAGGAAAAGGGTAGAGAAAGACAAAGTGTAAGGAGAGAAAGAGACAGGGATAATGAGAGAGGAAAAACGGGGGGAGTCAGTCTGTCAGTTCAGCCAAACTGAATTGTTGAAGTGCTTAAGTTTTGATTGGAGAGAAAACGCAGAGAGAGAAGGATGAAAGAGAGGGAGGGAGAGAAAAAGGGGGAGTTAGTGGGAAAGTTAGAGAAGAGTGGAATGTTGTTTGGTGTTTTTGCGGTGTGTTTGAGGTGGTTGTGTAACAGCCCACTCTCTCCATCACACAAAAAAATAAAACGAGAGAGCAGAGAGAACGAGTGCAGAGTCTGATTCTCTGTCCTGCTGAGAGAGAGAATAATGAAAGTATGCATATTCACTGCTTTTCTCTGGAGAGGCAAAGAGGGTCACAAAAGAAAAATGTGAGAAAGAACAAAGGGGGTGAGAGAGAGAGAGGGAGGGGGTGTATGTGAGAGAGAGGGTGTGTGTGTGTGAGAGAGAGGGGGGGTATGTGAGAGAGGGTGTGTGGGTGAGGGTGTGTGTGTGAGAGAGAGGGGGCGTGAGGGTGTGTGTGTGTGTGTGAGAGAGGGGGCGTGAGTGTGTGTGTGAGAGAGGGGGCGTGAGTGTGTGTGTGTGTGAGAGAGGGGGCATGAGGGTGTGTGTGTGTGTGAGAGAGGGGGCGTGAGGGTGTGTGTGTGTGTGAGAGAGGGGGCGTGAGGGTGTGTGTGTGTGTGAGAGAGGGGGCGTGAGGGTGTGTGTGTGTGTGAGAGAGGGGGCGTGAGGGTGTGTGTGTGTGTGAGAGGGGCCGTGAGGGTGTGTGTGTGTGTGAGAGGGGCCGTGAGGGTGTGTGTGTGTGTGAGAGGGGCCGTGAGGGTGTGTGTGTGTGTGTGAGAGGGGCCGTGAGGGTGTGTGTGTGTGAGAGGGGGCGTGAGGGTGTGTGTGTGAGAGGGGGCGTGAGGGTGTGTGTGTGTGTGTGTGTGAGAGAGGGGGTGTGTGTGTGTGTGTGTGTGAGAGAGGGGGTGTGTGTGTGAGAGGGGGCGTGAGGGTGTGTGTGTGTGTGTGAGAGGGGGTGTGAGGGTGTGTGTGTGTGTGAGTGTGTGAGAGGGGGCATGGGGGTGTGTGAGAGAGCGGGTGTGAGGGGGGGCGTGTATGTGAGGGACGGGGGTGAGAGAGGGGGGCGTGTATGTGAGAGAGGGGGGCGTGTATGTGAGAGAGGGGGGTGAGAGAGGGGGGTGAGAGAGGGGGGCGTGTATGTGAGAGAGGGGGGTGAGAGAGGGGGGCGTGTATGTGAGAGAGGGGGGTGTATGTGAGGGAGGAGGGTGAGAGAGGGGGGCGTGTAT
>NC_083594.1:55880115-55905115 GCF_027579695.1 Neoarius graeffei | reverse complement strand
CACAGAGTTGTTCTGCAGAGATCCATCTCGCTTTATGAGAATAGAACAGGACTCTGAAATCCTGCACTCTGATTGGTCAGAAGGTGTTGTTTAATTGCCTGTAACAGCAGCTCTGACAGTAGTGCAGCTGCATATCACAGATGCTCTACATAAACAGATTTCTGTCAGGAGAAATGTGTGTGTGTGAGACGTTCCTGGAAGGAGTCTTCAGTGTTGGCACTTTGTCTTCTTTACATTTTTTTCCTTATTATTAACTTTCAGAGAGAGAATAAAGAGAGACTGGCGAGGGAATGACCATTTATCGCTGCTATAACGTCAATGACGACAGAAACTTGTGACATGAACATTAAATGCAACTATAAACAGATAAAATCTGATGTCATTCATTAATAAATGATAGTTGTAATTGTTGGGAGGCTGCTGTGATGTAAGAGGAATAAAGCACTTGGGGTCGTGCTGTTACAGGAGAGTAATCAATGTTGGGGTGGAGACAGCAACTCTGCATTATCACGCTACCCTGGTGTTGATTATTTTCCCATAACAGCATGCCCCCAAGTGTGTAATTCCTGACATAGAACCATCAGTGTGATGTCATAATGTAATATTAGCCTGTTTCTGTGGTTACAGTTACACACACAGGTTTAGAAAATAGAGAAGTTTGCGAGTCTCAGCACAACACACAGCTCTTCCTCACACCGTTGGTGCTGAGCTGGTTCTCAGTCTGACTGTCGAGAACCAGTAACCACGCTGTAATGTGGAAATGTGTGGGTTCTGTAACTCCAACCTCAACCTGCCAGCTTTTTATGTCAGATCTGTTTTTCATTCCATGCATTAAATGAAATTTCAACTGAATATTAAAACCTCCAGGCCTCTGATACAAAGGGTTTGAACCTAAAACCCCATGGTTCAAGTTTGAGTCACCTTCCAGACTGAAGCGGTTTTATTTATTTTTTTTTTAAGGCACTTCTAAAGAGACCCACCAGAGTGTTTTAATAAAACCCTGATGGATTTTCCACACGCTTGTGTTTTTGATCCCGTGTTTCAGCTCGACACTGAATCCAGCAGGTGCTGCGCTGGACCTCTTGTCGCTCTGCTGCAGGCGGGGAACTAAACCTTTCTCACCAGGTTGGGATTTCAGTGGTACAACGTTCATTCTCCAACCTGGCTCTCATCCCTGTGGTGCAGAGAGGGATTTAACCCCATAACCTTGTGCTTTTACACTCACATGTCAAACGTTCAGAACAGAAACATTCTACAGAGCGACTGTGAAAATGCTTTCATCCAGAATCAAGTGATAAAATATAACGGTGATTTAGTCTGTAATCTGAGACGAGTGTTTCATCAACATCTCTGAAGGAAAGTGTCAACGAGCATGCTAGCACGGCTAATGAGGAGTGGACGGTAAGAGCCACCAATTAGCAAGGCTCTGTGTTCATGATAGTCATTGTGTTCACAGTGAGAGTGTTGGTAACATTTCACAGATGCACAGGGATTTGAACCTACAACCTTGTGGTTACTGGTCAGTAGTAAATTTCTGCTCACTCACACAATCAAATATCTCAATGTTACTGCTGTGAACACAGAAACACAGTAGATTCCTGTTCAGAACCTCACAGATCTTCAGCAGGACCTCACGTTTCACTCAGTAGCCAGGTTTCTGTTGCAGTTTTGGGCAAAATAGAAGCAACATTAAAAAAATTGACTTACAGAACTCTCCTTTTTCAGAAAGGTCATGCTTCCATTTGCTCTTCATGTCATGTGACCAGTGTTGTAGTCGAGTCACAAAACCTCGAGTCTGAGTCCACTCTCGAGTCCCCAGTGTTCAAGTCCAAGTCAAGTCCAAGTCATTAAAGAAAATGAGTTGTGTCTGAGTCGAGGGCACTACTGATCCGAGTCGAGTCCAAGAACGAGACTCCAACTGCACCATCTGACGGTGGCTGTTGCTGCCTTAATGTGAAAGCGTCTCTGCTACTGTGTTGGATTAATGTTACTGCTTGACTGCCCCGTTTTAGTTAATAGGCTACAGATAAAAAGCTTGTTTATCGCTCAGCAAGCCCCGCCCACTATCAACAAGGCAAATAACATGAGAGAGGGTTAATGCTAGATAGGCGGCATGGTGGTGTAGTGCTTAGCACTGTCGCCTCACAGCAAGAAGGTCCTGGGTTTGAGCCCCGTGGCCGGCGAGGGCCTTTCTGTGCGGAGTTTGCATGTTCTCCCCGTGTCTGCGTGGGTTTCCTCCGGGTGCTCCGGTTTCCCCCACAGTCCAAAGACATGCAGGTTAGGTTAACTGGTGACTCTAAATTGACCGTAGGTGTGAATGTGAGGGTGAATGGTTGTGTCTCTGTGTGTTGGCCCTGTGATGACCTGGCGACTTGTCCAGGGTGAACCCTGCCTCTCACCCAGAGTCAGCTAGGATAGGATCCAGCCCGCGACCCTGCACAGGATAAGTGGCTACAAATAATGGATGGATAACACTAGCTAGTTCATTGCTCAGCAAGCCACGCCCACTATCAACAGAACAATGAACATAGTGTGTCACTTCCTTCTCTGGGTGGAGTTTTACCAAGTGACGATTGAAGTTCGAGGTTGTCCCCGTTGTCTCCTCGATAGTTCTTCTACATATGGAACACATAGCAGTGCATTTTTTCCCACCGCACGAGAAGTCTGTATAAGCAAAGCGGACAATCCTGGGGCGTCTCTCCAGACATTTTAGTGCCGTTAATGTTAGTTTGTTCCTGAACAGGTGAACAGGTGAATGTGTATTCTCTTACACAAAATTAGTATAAAAATTAATGTAGATATAAATATCCATCCATCCATTATCTGTAGCCGCTTATCCTGTGCAGGGTCAGGGGCGAGCTGGAGCCTATCCCAGCTGACTACGGGCGAAAGGCGGGGTTCACCCTGGACAAGTCGCCAGGTCATCACAGGGCTGACACATAGACACAGACAACCATTCACACTCACATTCACACCTACGCTCAATTTAGAGTCACCAGTTAACCTAACCTGCATGTCTTTGGACTGTGGGGGAAACCGGAGCACCCGGAGGAAACCCACGCGGACACGGGGAGAACATGCAAACTCCGCACAGAAAGGCCCTCGCTGGCCACGGGGCTCGAACCCGGACCTTCTTGCTGTGAGGCGACTGTGCTAACCACAACACCACCGTGATGCCCTAGATATATATCTTATGCCAAATTATTATGGCATGTTACAAAAAATACAGAAAAAATCCCAGTCCTTGTTTCCAGTTTACGAGTCCGAATGTAGTTAAGGCACGAGTCTGACTCCAAGTCTGAGTCATCAGTGCTCAAGTCCAAGTCAAGTCACGAGTCCTTAAAATTAGAGCACGAGTTGGACTCGAGTATTACAAGCCTGTATGTGACTGAAATGTAAAAAATATTTTCCATTTCAGTTTTGCAAAACATTGCTTTGTTTAATCATCTGAAAAACCACTTCATGAAACCAGAAAACCTTTTTTTTGTGATATTTGAGATTTTTTCAAAATACACTCGTTTCCATTACTCATTTATTAATTCACAATTTTGAATCGTACATGAAGCAGGTTAATGGAAACAGGGTGGGTGAACAATCCAGTGAACAAATGAAGCCCCTGGACACGTCCTTCAGAGAAAACATGAGCCTGGGAGTTTCACTCGTCTGTTTGGCTTCCTGAAGCTTTATTTTCCTGCTAAATAATTTGATTTGGAAATGTTCTGGACTTCAGAGAGAACTCGAGCTCTGGAATCCAAAGCTGGGGTTTCTGTGGTTTTGTAGTTTGTGTTTGAACAAACCGACCCTCAGCTCTGTTTTGACAACGTTTTCCTATCGGATAAACTGAGAGCAGATCTGCAGGAGGCTTGAAACGCCTGAGACTGGAGATGGGACTGAGGACCAGAAACAGTGTCTCCATTTTTATTCTTCCCTTTTCATGACGTTAACATGAGATGAGCTGCAGATGATGTTACTTTATTTTTCTAATTTGTCTCGATACTTTCTTCTTCTTCTTCGTCTTCTGGCTGCTCCCGATTAGGGGTCGCCACAGCGGATCTTTCGTCTCCATTGCTCCCTGTCTTCAGCATCCTTCTCTACCACACCTGCCACTTTCATGTCCTCTCTCACCACATCCATGTATCTCCTCTTTGGCCTTCCTCGTTTTCGTTTGCCTGGCGGCTCCATCCTCAACATTCTCCTTCCCACATGCTCTGCATCTCTTCTCAGGATGTGCCCGTACCATCTCAGTCTCATCTCTCTTAGCTTCATTCCCAAGCTCTCCACATGTGCTGTCCCTCTGATGTGCTCGTTCCTTATCCTGTCCAACCTTGTCACTCCCATCGCAAACCTTAACATCCTCAACTCCGCCACCTCCAACTTTGCCTCCTGTGTCTTTGTTAAGGGTACGGTCTCCAATCCATACATCACAGCTGGTCTCACTACTGTCTTATATATCTTACCTTTCACTTCTGCTGGGACTTTCCGATCACAAATGACTCCCGAAATCCTTCTCCACCTGCTCCACCCTGCCTGCGCTCTCTTTCTCACCTCACTATCGCAGCCCCCATTTTCCTGCACAGTTGACCCCAGGGACTTGAATTCACCAACTTTCTTTATGTCTGCTCCTTGCATCTTCACTACACTCTCATCCCCATTCTCATTGATGCACATGTACTCTGTTTTGCTACGGCTCACCTTCATTCCTCTTCGTTCCAATGCAAACCTCCATCTCTCCAAACCCAACTCAACGTCCTTTCTACTTTCACCACATATCACAATATCATCCGCAAACATCATGTTCCATGGTGACTCTTGCCTCACTTCGTCTGTCAAGCTATCCATCACTATGACAAACAAAAAAGGACTCAAAGCAGATCCTTGATGGAGTCCCACCTTCACCTTCAACCATTCAGTCGTTCCAACTGTACACCTCACTGCTGTTTCACTGTTCTCATACATGTCTTGCACCACTCTGATATACTTCTCATTCACTCGACACTTTCTCATACAATACCATAACTCATCTCTTGGCACTCTATCGTATGGTCGTATAATATCTCCAGGTCTACAAACACACAATGTAGCTTTCTCTGGCCTTCTCTGTACTTCTCCATTAACATTCTTAAAGCAAAAATTGCATCCGATGTGCTCTTCCTTGGCATAAACCCATACTGCTGTTCACAGATTGCTACCTCTCTTCTCAATCTCGCCTCCAATACCCTTTCCCATAGCTTCATGGTGTGGCTCATCAATTTTATCCCTCTGTAATTACTGCAGCTCTGTACATCTCCCTTATTCTTGTATATTGGGACTAGCACACTCTCCATTCATTTGGCATTTTCTCATTCTCTAGGATCTTATTAAACAATCTCGTTAGGAACTCCACAGCCGTCTCACCCAAACATCTCCAAGCCTCAATCAGGATACCATCTGGTCCGACTGCTTTCCCAGTCTTCATTCTTTTCATGGCTGCCCTCACCTCATCCTTACTAACCAACTCTGCTTCCTGATTTGCTGTCTCCAATGAATCTGACCTTTTCTCTCTTGGATTCTCCTCATTTAATAAATCCTCAAAGTACTCTTTCCACCTTCTTAATACACTCTCTTTGTTTGTCAGCACATTTCCATTTACATCTTTCATCTCTCTTACCTGCTGTACATCCCTCGCTTCCCTGTTTCTCTGCCTAGCTAGTCTGTACAGGTCTTTCTCTCCTTCTTTGGTCTCCAGTCTTTCGTACAACTCTTGGTATGCATCTGCTTTCGCCTTCACTACTGCTCTTTTTGCCTTCTGTCTCGTCTCTCTGTATAACCGCCTGCTTTCCTCGTCTCTCTGCTCGTCCCAATTCTTCTTTGCTAGCCTCTTCTCTTTTATAATTTCCTGCACTTCTTTGTTCCACCACCATGTCTCCTTGTCTTCCTTCCTCCTTCCCGATGACCACCCTAGCACCTTCCTTGCTGCCTCTCTTACAAGTACATCAGTAGTATTCCAATCTTCCGGCAGACTTCCATGACCACTCGATGCTCGTCTCATTTCTTCCCTAAACTCCTTCTGATGTTCAACCTCTTTTAGTTTCCACCACTTAATCTTCGGCTCCACTATTTCACGCTTCCTCTTTTTCACTTTCAAGCTCATCCTGCACACAACCACTCGATGTTGTCTAGCTACACTCTCCCCTGCCATCACTTTACAGTCTCCAATCTCCTTCAGGTTACCCCTTCTGCAGAGTATGTAGTCCACCTGTGTAGAGCTTCCTCCACTCTTAAACATCACCCTGTGCTGATCTTTCTTCTTGAAGTATGTATTTGTTAGGACTAGGACTGTTTTGGCCTCTAGAGGCCGCTGTTATTTCCTTTTCATGTCGTGTTTATTTTGGCCTCTAGAGGCCGCCACTGTTCCTGTGTTTTGTGTTTTTGTTAATTGCCTAATTATCTTCACCTGTGTCCTTAATTAGTTTGTCTATTTATACCCCTGAGTTCAGTCCTCTTGTCACGGAGTCTTTGTGCTGTTATGTTTATCTCCAGTTTCCTTTGTACTGTGTTTTTTTGATCTTCTTAGCTTTTGAATTTTTGCACTTTGCTTTTCTTTTGGATTATACTCTTTGGTTTTTTTTGTCTTTTGTTTTGCCCTGTATATAGTGTATATAGTTTAAATAAACCTTTTGATTCTTTTTCTACTTCCGCCTCACGCCTCTGCATTTGAGTCATCCCCCTGGTGGCCTAGTGGGGGTTTGCTGGATTATCACACCAACGAACCAGGTTCGAATCCCAGCAAAACCCTAACAGAAAGACTCCGTCATGACCGACTCAGCAGAGGCTGCTTCAACTGTCTACCCGGCCAACCTTCAGGGAATTATGGCAGCTTTGACACGCTTCGGAGCGACCATGGACGCTCATGGACGTACGCTCACCAGCCAACGTGAGGCCCTCGCTCGCCACGAGGAACTGCTTCAGCAAATTGGGAAAACCCTGGCACAGCTGACATCTCTGCCTGCATCTCCTGCTCCTGATCCAGTTCCTGCTCCTGATCCAGCTCCCACTCCTGCTCCAGTGCCTCCTGCAATGCTGCCTTCTTCACCTCGCGAACCCAGCCTTCCTGCACCACAGAGGTATGACGGCAAGCACAGTGAGTGCCGAGAGTTCCTTACCCAGTGTCAACTCACCTTTGAGCTTCAGCCTACCACCTACACTACGGATCGCCGCAAGATTGCCTTTGTGATCACCTTATTAGCTGGTAAGGCGCGAGCCTGGGCTACTGCTATCTGGCAAAGACAGGGACCTGAGTGCTTTGATTTCCAGCTGTTTTCTGAAGAGATGCTTCGGGTCTTCGATCAGGCAGACATCAGTACCGACGCAGCCCGAAAGCTCATGTCCATCCGGCAAGGAGGAAGCGTCGCAGATTACGCCATCTCGTTCCGAACACTCGCAGCAGTAAGTGGATGGAACGAGACTGCCCTGGTGTCAGCCTTCCACCATGGTCTGTCTGACCCCATCAAGGACGGTCTGGCCTCTATTGGATGCCCAAGTGACCTCGAAACCCTCATCTCACATGCTATTCGTCTGGACAACAGGATGAGAGAACGCCACCAAGCCTTGAGCCCCCCCAGCCTCCCTACCTCTACCTGGAAACCATCTACCTCCTTCATTGACTGTCCAGAACCCATGCAAGTGGGTCGTACTCGCCTCTCCGTATCTGAGAGAGAGCGCAGAAGGAGGGATAAGTGCTGCATCTACTGTGGCAAGCCTGGTCACTTCCGAGCATCATGTCCCGAACTCTTGGGAAAAGGACCGCCCCGTCCAGCCGAGGGAGGGTTGTGACGGGGCCTACCCTCTCTCCCGGACTCCCTGGCCAAGGAATCTACATCCCGGTCTCCATCTCCTGGGGTGAGTCTGTCCACTCTTGTCAAGCTTTGTTAGACTCAGGGGCGGCTGGGAACTTTATGGATATTCACTTCGCCCAAAGCATCAATATACCTACTGCACCTCTTGAAGTCCCTCTGTCTGTGTCTGCCCTCGATGGCCAAGCGTTAGGTGATGGAAGAGTCACTCAAGTTACTTCTCCAGTCTTCCTCCAGTCTCAAGGTCACAAGGAAGAAATATCCCTGCACCTGATTCCTTCACCTGAGTTCCCAGTTATTCTAGGCCTTCCTTGGCTTACTCGCCACAACCCTCGCATAGACTGGGTAACAAGCCAGGTTGTGGAATGGGGCCCTGCATGCCATGCCTCTTGTCTGCTCTCTAGCTCTCCTGTGTCTCCTGCCGAGCCCCCTGATCTCACCGAGTTATCTCAAGTTCCCACAGAGTACTGGGATCTCAAGGAGGTATTCAGCAAGAGCAGGGCCGCCGTTCTTCCTCCGCACCGGGCCTACGACTGTGCCATCGACTTGCTCCCTGGGACTACCCCTCCTCGTGGCAGACTGTTTTCACTCTCTCAGCCAGAACGCAAGGCCATGGAGGAATACCTCAAAGATGCCCTGGTCTCTGGGTTTATTCGACCCTCCACTTCACCTGCTGGAGCCGGCTTCTTCTTTGTCGGCAAGAAGGATGGGGGGCTCCGACCATGTATTGATTACAGGGGCCTGAATAAGATCACTGTGCGCAACCGATATCCCCTTCCGCTGATGTCCACAGCTTTCGACCTGCTCCAAGGCGCCACCGTCTTCACCAAGTTGGACCTACGGAACGCATACCACCTCATCCGTATCCGACAGGGAGACGAGTGGAAGACTGCCTTTAACACCCCGTCTGGGCACTACGAATACCAGGTGATGCCCTTCGGACTCACCAACGCACCAGCTGTTTTTCAGGCCCTAATCAACGACGTCTTAAGGGACATGATTAACCTATACGTTTTTGTCTACCTCGACGACATCCTTATCTTTTCCAAGACCGTGCAGGAGCACCGCCACCATGTCCGCCAGGTTCTCCAGAGGCTGCTACAGAACAATCTGTTCGCCAAGGCCCAGAAATGCGAATTTCATGTTCCCGAGGTCTCCTTTCTGGGATTTATTGTACGGACAGGCCAACTCCAAATGGACCCTGCCAAGACCCTGGCCGTCCGGGATTGGCCTACTCCCAAGTCCGTTAAGGAGGTTCAGCGGTTCTTAGGATTCGCTAACTTCTACCGCAAGTTCATCAGGAACTTCAGTTCTGTGGCAGCACCCATGTCAGACCTCACCAAAGGGACAGGTGGATCTTATGGCTGGTCTCCTCAGGCAGAAAAGGCGTTCAAAGACCTCAAGGACCGCTTCTGCACGGCACCCATTCTGGTTCTCCCGGACACCTCCCAACCATTCATCGTGGAGGTGGACGCCTCGGACAGTGGTGTCGGCGCGGTGCTCTCTCAACGTTCGGAAGGAAAGCTGCACCCCTGCGCTTACTTCTCCCACCGCCTGAGTCCTGCTGAGTCCCGGTACGATGTGGGGGATCGAGAACTGCTAGCGGTCAAACTGGCCCTTGAGGAGTGGAGGCACTGGCTGGAGGGAGCACAACATCCATTCCTGGTTTGGACTGACCACAAGAACCTGGAGTACCTCCAGCAAGCCAAGAGACTGAACCCTCGACAGGCTAGGTGGGCCCTGTTTTTCAGTCGATTTGACTTCACCCTCTCATACCGCCCCGGCTCCAAGAACACCAAACCTGACGCACTGTCCAGACTGTTCTCTGCCACTAACAGGGAGAATGAAGTCGGGCCTATTATCCCTGTGTCCCGGATTGTGGCCCCTGTCCGCTGGGGTATTGAGGAGGCTGTCCGACGAGCCCAACGCCAGGACCCCGGTCCTGGGACGGGGCCACCAGGCCTCTTGTACGTCCCACATCAAGCCCGGGCCAAGGTTCTCCAGTGGGGTCACTCTTCCCCTCTCACCGCCCACCCGGGAGCTCGGAGGACCCTGGACTTCCTGAAAAGACGCTTCTGGTGGCCTAACATGGAGCAGGAAGTAAGGTCATTTGTCCTGTCCTGTGAGGTTTGCACCAGAACCAAGAACCCACGACAGCGTCCCCAGGGTCTCCTGCATCCTCTGACCATTCCCCGGCGTCCCTGGTCCCACGTGGCAGTCGACTTTATCACGGGTCTCCCTGAGTCACAAGGTAACACGGTCATTTTGGTCTTAGTTGACAGATTCTCCAAGGCCTGCCGCTTCATACCACTGTGCAAACTCCCCTCTGCTCTTGAAACTGCGAAACTTTTGTTTAATCATGTCTTCCGAGTCTTTGGTCTTCCACAGGACATCGTCTCAGACCGAGGGCCCCAGTTCTCCTCCCGAGTGTGGCACGGGTTCTGCAAGGTCATCGGAGCCACTGCCAGCCTCTCCTCTGGGTTTCACCCACAGTCCAATGGTCAGACGGAGAGGCTCAACCAGGACCTGGAAACCACCCTGCGAGGCCTGGCTATGGATAACCCGACATCGTGGAGCACCTGGCTGCCATGGGCGGAGTACGCCCACAACACCCTGCAGTCATCGGCCACCAAGCTGTCGCCATTCCAGTGCCAATTCGGGTTCCAGCCACCTCTGTTCCCGGACCAGGAGGAGGACGCGGGGGTGCCCTCGGTCAACCAATATGTGAGACGGTGTCGCAAGACCTGGAGCAAGGTCAGGAAGACCCTCATACAGACCTCCAGAACCAACCAGACTCAGGCCAACCGCCATAGAAGACCTGCACACGCTTTCCGCCCTGGGCAGCGTGTTTGGCTGTCCACTAAGGACCTTCCACTGCGGGTGGAGAACCGCAAGCTTGCTCCTCGCTACATTGGCCCCTTCAAGGTGGTGCGCAGGGTGAACCCTGTCTCCTACCGGCTCCAGTTGCCCCGGACTCTGAGGATCAACCCCACTTTCCATGTTTCCCTGTTACGGCCCGTACTGACGTCTACGTATGCCCCTGCCCCTAGGAACCCCCCACCCCCCCGCATCTTCCAGGGGCAGACTGTGTTCACTGTGAATCGCCTGCTTGACTCCCGCCGGGTCCGCGGCGGGTTGCAATATCTGGTGGACTGGGAGGGCTATGGTCCTGAGGAGCGCTGCTGGGTTCCTGCTCGGGATGTCCTTGATAAAGAACTATGTCGGGACTTCCATTCGGCCCATCCGGATCGCCCTGGGAACGTCAGGAGACGCTCCTAGAGGGGGGGGTCCTGTTAGGACTAGGACTGTTTTGGCCTCTAGAGGCCGCTGTTATTTCCTTTTCATGTCGTGTTTATTTTGGCCTCTAGAGGCCGCCACTGTTCCTGTGTTTTGTGTTTTTGTTAATTGCCTAATTATCTTCACCTGTGTCCTTAATTAGTTTGTCTATTTATACCCCTGAGTTCAGTCCTCTTGTCACGGAGTCTTTGTGCTGTTATGTTTATCTCCAGTTTCCTTTGTACTGTGTTTTTTTGATCTTCTTAGCTTTTGAATTTTTGCACTTTGCTTTTCTTTTGGATTATACTCTTTGGTTTTTTTTGTCTTTTGTTTTGCCCTGTATATAGTGTATATAGTTTAAATAAACCTTTTGATTCTTTTTCTACTTCCGCCTCACGCCTCTGCATTTGAGTCATCCCCCTGGTGGCCTAGTGGGGGTTTGCTGGATTATCACACCAACGAACCAGGTTCGAATCCCAGCAAAACCCTAACAGTATTGACTATTGCCAAATTCATCCTCTTTGAAAAATCAACCACCATTTGCCTTTCCACATTTCTCTCTCTTACACCATATCTGCCCATCACGTCCTCATCTCCTCTGTTTCCCTCGCCAACATGTCTGTTGAAATCTGCTCCTATCAGCATGCCCTCCTCCCTTGGTATACTTTCTACCACTTCATCCATCTTTTCCCAGAAAGACTCTTTCTCTTCATTCTCACATCCAACCTGAGGGGTACGCACACAGTACATTGATTACCACTCCTTGAATCTCCAACTTCATGCCTATCACTCTGACACCCTCTTCACATCAATCACACTGTTGACCAACTCTCCCCTCAAAACAATACCAACACCATTTCTCTTTCCATCCACTCCATAATAAAACAACTTGCATCCATCTCCAATGTTCTTGGCCTTGCTTCCTTTCCACCTCGTCTCCTGCACACACAAAATGTCCAACTTCCTTCTTTCCATTGTACCTGCTAACTCTCTTGCTCTGCCAATGTTCCCACATTCAGTGTTCCTACCCTCAATTCTAAACTCCTTCCCTTCCATCTTTCACGCTCTCTCCTAACACGCCTCCCCCCTCTCTTTCTCCTTCTCCGTTTTGGTGCAACAGTAGCACACTTTCCACCGGCACCCTGTTGACCAACAGTACCGGAGGCGGTCGTTGTTAACCCGGGCCCCGACTGATCCGGTATGGTATTTCTCTTTTCATTCCGCATGTTAGATTATGCACAGTTTTACGCAGGATGCCCTTCCTGACGCAACCCTCTCCAATTTATCCAGGCTTGGGACCGGCGCCAAGAGTGCGCTTATGCGCCCCCCAGTGGCTGGATTAATTTGTCTCGACACTCTGTGTGCAAATTCCCACCAAGGAGCGTACAGCCTTAGGAGGAAGGAATAAACATGATGCATGGTGCTGTCAGAGGAAAATAATCAACAGTGAAATGGTGTGATGATGTAGAGTTCCTGCTGTCCACTACGAAGATGATTATTTTCCTCTAACAGCATGTCCCCAAGTGTTTTATTCCTCTTCCACCACAGCAGCTCACCAGCAATAACAAACTTCTTCCTTATCCATGTGGTTAGAAATGGGTGCAGTCAGAGTCCATTTCCTTCCCTTGAGGTACAATATGCACTGATGTACCCCCTCAGGCTCATTATTGGACCTTAATGTAACAGGTGGGTATGTTTTTAGGGCCAGAAAGGCATGTATATGCTCCCAAGCAGTATATAAAGGGTATAAGTAAGTACTTTCGAGAGTTCTGCCCCAGTAATGAGCTGCTTGAGCACCAGAGGGACAATACTGAGAGTGAAGGAACAATAATGAACATCGTTCCATTTAATGTCGGTGAAATGAGTCAGTTCCTGTTCTTACTGCTGCAGTAAATACTTGTTCCCTCACCAGCCTTTTTATTCTCTCTTCAAGTTATCCATCCATCCATTATCTCTAGCTGCTTTATCCTGTCCTACAGGGTCGCAGGCAAGCTGGATCCTATCCCAGCTGACTACGGGCGAAAGGCGGGGTTCACCCTGGACAAGTCGCCAGGTCATCACAGGGCTGACACATAGACACAGACAAGCATTCACACTCACATTCACACCTACGGTCAATTTAGAGTCACCAGTTAACCTAACCTGCATGTCTTTGGACTGTGGGGGAAACCGGAGCACCCGGAGGAAACCCACGCGGACACGGGGAGAACATGCAAATTCCGCACAGAAAGGCCCTCGCCGGCCACGGGGCTCGAACCTGGACCTTCTTGCTGTGAGGCGACAGTGCTAACCACTACACCACCGTGCTCTTCAAGTTAATAAGATTTATAAAAACGCAGCTTGTTTCATGTGTTAGTCAGAAACCACAAAGAAGTGCAAACTCTGAAAGTTCCAGCTTCACCTCTGACTGGGACAGAACACTGACACTGGAGACTCCTTCCAGAGCTGAGACAGAAACGTGTCCCCAAACGTGTGTGTGTGTTTCAGGGTGTCAGTGAGAAAATGAGTGTGTTCTTGTAAAAAGAAAGAAAGAAAAGTTGTGTTTGTGCTGAGAGAGAGAGTGTGTGTATGTGTGTGTGTGTGTGTAACGGAGGGGTGAGGGCGGGGAGCGGGGAGGGAGGGAGGATCTACCGGAGAGACTCAGATAGAGTTACCGTTCCTGCCGCCGCACTGCTTTCTCTCTTCACGGGGAGAGTCCGCGCGCTCTTTATCCTCCACTCCGTTTGATCTTCCGTCTTCATCCTCATCCTCCTCCCCGGCTGGAGCGGCGCGGTGTCCCGCGGGGTCCCGGACTGTGTGCTGCGGCTCGTGCGCGCCTCTGATCGGTACGTCACCTTCAGTTTCTCTCTCAGTCTGCTATCACCCGAGCTCAGGGTGGAAAGAATGTTCACTGCGGCTCTGAGTCACTCTCAGCACTGAGGGCACTTCCTGCATGCACGGGGACTTTATTCAACATAATAATAATAATAATAATAATAATAATAATAATAATAATAATAACTGAATAGTCGGTGTTGTGAGTTTGCTCCGAGTTTCAGCTCCTGACTCCTGCAGAACTTCCTGCTGGCTGAGGTGTAAAGTTACACCTACACAACTCTCTCCAGGGTTAATTCACATCCATCTGAACACCGAAGAGGGGTGAATAACACCAGGGAGAGAGAGAGAGAGAGAGAGAGAGAGAGAGAGTGTGTGTGTGTGTGAGAGAGAGAGAGAGAGAGAGAGATGATTATATCTCGATGTCCTTTAGCCCAAACTTGCACGACTTTGCCAAGCATTAAAGCATTCACTCGTACCGTTGAATCTCTCACTCAGATCTTTCCTCTCCTCCCAGCTCAGCTCGTCTCTCTTCCCCCTGCAGTGTCCCGTGGGCCACGTCCACTCTGGACAGGAGTATTGAATCAGAGAGGAATGTTATTTAGCTGAAGTGGGGCTCGGGGCCAGTTACTGACACGCTGCTTGTGTCTTGGAATGAAAAGAAACACAAGTGCGGGGCGTTTAGTGTCTCCTCAGTTAAACATACAGTCCCCAGGGGACGTGGTGAAGACATTTTGGAGACATGTTGATATGCTGTGGTGTGTTCTGGTTTATTGGAGTCAGGTGGAGTCTGTCACTCTCTCTCTCTCTCTCTCTCTTTGTGCCTCTCTGTGTCGGCCATGTGAGCTCTCTGAAGCTCATTAAAACTCTCTGAAGCTGTGACACACCACTGGAGCAAAACCATCCTGAACAACAGAGCTGTTGTACACACACACACACACACACACACACACACACACACACACACACACACAGAGAGAGAGTCCAACATGTCAGAATAATAGTTTTATAAAGAGGTATTTTTATAGCCCTCTCACGTGCCCTTTGTGAAGTTTCCATTGGAGTGGAGTTTGTGTTTCTTCAGGCAATACTTCATCTGTTCTGGAACAAATCAGAGACTGAAAGCCAAATCTCTCTGCAGGTTTCCTGTTATGACCTGTTCAATACCGAGCTGCACACACGCTACAACCAACACAAACACCAAGGCCTCAAACACCAACTGCACTCATCCTGCGCTCACTAATAAACTAGCAAAGAGCATGGAGTCTACAACAGTGTGTGTGTGTGTGTGTGTGTGTGAGGTGTACTGTATATTATGTCGAGTATATGGATATTAAAGCAGGCATTCTTCACTGTTCTTGGCCTGTGACTCCACGTGAAGGGCTCAGGAGTCTCAGTAATTCGTCGTGTGAATGAGGAGGTTTATGGACCTCATGCTGGAACGGCTCTGAACAAACTGATTACTACAAAAACACATAAGCCAAATAAAAACATTAAAAAAACTCACATCACACATCACATTTAATCATAATACATCAGAGAGTGGGCGGCACGGTGGTGTAGTGGTTAGCGCTGCCACCTCACAGCAAGAAGGTCCTGGGTTCGAGCCCCGGGGCCGGCGAGGGCCTTTCTGTGCGGAGTTTGCATGTTCTCCCCATGTCCGCGTGGGTTTCCTCCGGGTGCTCCGGTTTCCCCCACAGTCCAAAGACATGCAGGTTAGGTTAACTGGTGACTCTAAATTGAGCGTAGGTGTGAATGTGAGTGTGAATGGTTGTCTGTGTCTATGTGTCAGCCCTGTGATGACCTGGCGACTTGTCCAGGGTGAACCCCGCCTTTCGCCCGTAGTCAGCTGGGATAGGCTCCAGCTCGCCTGCGACCCTGTAGAAGGATAAAGCGGCTAGAGATAATGAGATGAGATGAGATGAGACATCAGAGAGTGAATTGATATTTCCATGTTGAATGATGTGATGAAAGGACTGGACTCGTGCAGCACACTGCGGAGTTCAATATCACACGACTCGGCTGTGCTCCGGTCATCCAGCCTCCGTCCGATGAGCGGCTCTGTGGAATCATGGCTCGTCAACTTTCATTAATAATCTGATCATTTTAGCTTTTGCTGAATATTCTGTCAGTCGAGTTTATATATTAAACACCTGTCCCTGACATGTCCCCAGAACTCAATCAGCACAGAGGACATGAGTTTATTCCCTGTGTAGTGCACTTTAAAGTTGATTTATTGCGTGACATTACTTTCTTCCCTACGTAGTGTACCTGTCTAGGGAACGGTGAATATACAGCTCTGTTCCATCTCTATTCTGTAGGATGCATAAGGCATGATCTCATACACTCCGTAGTGCACTTGTGTAGACTGTAGGGAACTCAGTAAACCGAGCAGGTTGACCTCGAATGGACATTCAGGACACTGTGTGTTCTGGTGGAGCCGATTGATTATAGACAGCGAGTTCATCTGTATATAAAGTACATCCTGGACATGTAGTGCACTTCATCAATGTCAGTCTTAAAGCGTTCAGAATTATTAAACCCCTTATTAAAGACTCCAGTAAATCTCAGTGTATGAGGGTGTTGAAGCTGAACAGTGCACTTGGACAGAATCAGCGTAAAATGCCACCCTTTTGTCCCCTAAGTAGTGCTCTTATTGGACAAATGAAGTCGGGGAAACCTGATAAAAACCCAAACACCTCTCTGTTGGAAATATAGTGCACTTGAAAGGCTGCAGAAACCAGTATTTCATTCACTCTGTCAGTAGTGCACTTCTACAGGGAATAACACGTAAAATCCTAACTCTTAAGTGCCTCCATATTGGACACATGTAGTGCACTACAGTGGGTGCAGGGCCCTTAGTTCATCAGTGAAGTGTTTCAATGGAGAGAAGTGAATGCACTGTTTAGGGAACAGGGAGCATCATGCGAACTGACTCTTTATGGCATGTACAGGTTATTAGTTCATGTATAATATCGGCTCTGTTATTTCACACTCAGTCTAGTGCACTAAATAGGGTGTAGGTGCCATGATTTCATCCCCCACAGAGTGCACTTATACACAGAGTATGAAATGTGTCCCTCGTGGACAAGTGCACACAGCCCTTACTTGGCACACCATGTAGTGCGCGCGCGCACACACACACACACACACACACACACACACACATATATATGAACTTAGACAGGCATGTGAGACTGAGTCCCCGTCTCATTCTGACTCCACCCCTCTCCAGGTGCAGCGATGCTGCTGATTGGCTGTGTCCTGTTGGCTGTGTGTTCAGCGGCGCCACCTGCACACATCAACCGCCTGGCACTGTTCCCTGATAAGAGCGCCTGGTGTGAGGCCAAGAACATCACACAGATAGTGGGGCACACGGGGTGTGTGTCTCAGTCCATCCAAAACAGGTCAGTACACACACACACACACACACACACACACACACACACACATATTAGGCTCTGACTGCCATCAAAAATAATCAGTGCAACAAGAAAAATGTTTGTTTAATGTGTGTGTGTGTGTGTGTGTGTAGAGCGTGTTTGGGACAGTGTTTCAGTTACAGTGTACCCAACACCTTCCCTCAGTCCACTGAGTCTCTGGTGCACTGTGACTCGTGCATGCCTGCGCAGACGCAGTGGGAGGTGGTGAGTCTGTGCCTGTTTCATCCTCTGACTATTGAGGTATTTCACTCACGTGACCAAGTCATGTGACACTGCCATTTTGGACGGCACGGCTCGAATCAGTTTGAATGCGAGGAAGGCGACAAATGAAAAACATAAAAGAAAAAGGAGCGAGATGCAGAAAACACCTTCACTATCCAGCGCCGTAGGGCATTTACAGGGTGAGCAGAGGGAGAGGTATTTGCAAAAATTGAGGTTAGCAGGCTTAGAGAACGACGTTTACCTGCTTCCACCAGGATTGTTCACTGACAGCTAAGATTTGTTCACATTTTCATTTACTTTCGGTCCTCAGGATAAACAAAATGTTATTAAATGTCATTGAAATAACTTCTTAGTCTGTTGAGACATGGTCCGTTATAAGTTTTTCCTTTACTGTATTTACTAGTTTACTGAGCGCGCTCCGGGGCGGGCTGGCTGGCTGGCTAGCTAGCGCTCCGGGGCTAGCTAGCGCTCCGGGGCCGGCTGGCTAGCGCTCCGGAGCCGGCTGGCTGGCTAGCGCTCCGGGGCCGGCTGGCTGGCTGGCTAGCGCTCCGGGGCCGGCTAGCTGGCTGGCTAGCGCTCCGGGGCCGGCTAGCTAGCTAGCGCTCCGGGGCCGGCTGGCTAGCGCTCCGGGGCCGGCTGGCTAGCGCTCCGGGGCCGGCTGACTGGCTAGCTAGCTAGCGCTCCGGGGCCGTCTGGCTGGCTAGCTAGCTAGCGCTCCGGGGCCGGCTGGCTGGCTAGCTAGCTAGCGCTCCGGGGCCGGCTGGCTGGCTAGCTAGCTAGCGCTCCGGGGCCGGCTGGCTGGCTAGCTAGCTAGCGCTCCGGGGCCGGCTGGCTCAGTAAACTAGTAAATCCAGTAAAGGAAAAACTTGAGACTGAAAGGTTTTAACAGTCATCCAAATGACTGACCATAAACATTGCTACAGTAACATACCAGCTACTGTTGTTGACATTAGCTAGCTTGCCGTCCAAAATGGTGGACACCGGGGCGTCACGTGACCCTGTGACGTCAGGTGAAATACCTCATCGTATTACTCCACGCACAGCACTGTAGGATTCTGGATTGTGATGAGTCAGGAGGGGTTGATTAGGGTTAGCTCAGTCTCGCACTTTAAGCAACATTCCACATAAACAGATAAAAACATTACTGACACGGTGAAGCTTTCTGTAAGTAAGGAGATGTTTCTGTATTGTTTCTGGAAGGAGTCTCCAGTGTCAGCGCTGTGTAACAGTCAGAGGTGAAGCTGGAACTTTCGGAGTTGACCCTTCTTTGCGGTTTCTTGCTAACGTGAAACAAGCTGCATTTTTTGTCTTGCTCACTTCAAGAGAGAATAAAGAGAGACTGGTGATGGAGTGACTCTTTATAGTGGCGAGAACAGACGTGAGAACAGGAACTAACTCATTTCATTGACATTAAATGTGATGATAAACATTTTAATAAATACAAAAATTGTAATTGTTGACAAATTGCTGTGGTATAAGAGGAATAAAACACTGAGAAACATGCTATTCTCGGAAAATAATCACTGTTGTCATGGTGTGATACAGCTCAGCAGATTGTATTCACTGTTCTAACGATCCAGCTTGATTCAGTTCTCTTGAATATTTTTCTGGAATAATTCACCACCAACAGAAAAACCTGCTGTTTTTCAAATAAAGAACGTCGCTGTGTGCCTGTTGGTTCACACTAGAGGGCAGCAGTGAGTCGCAGATTCTCCACACACCACCAGGAAGAGCTGCTTTTCCTTTCAGAAGCTTCACTTTGACCAATCAGTCATGTTTATTACAGCGTTCTCCGCCCACGAACATCTGTAGCCACACCCAATCTTACAAATTCACACATTTAAAAAAATCTACATGAAAATAATGCAATAACACTGTTGAGATGCTGTGGAGCTGCGTCATTTCAGACCCGCTGTGGATGCTGTGAGACTTTTTATCCATTTAAACTTACATATAATGTTGTGGAATGTCGAGGAAACGAGTTAGTTCCTGTTTGCACTTACGTTATAGCAGCTATAAACAGTCGTTCCCTCACCAGACTCTCTTTATTCTCTCTTCAGATTAATAAGATAAAAACACACGCAGCTTGTTACAGGTCAGTGAGAAACCACAAAGAAGCGCAAACTCAGAAAACCCAAAGTTCCAGCTTCACCTCAGACCGGTACAAAGTCCTGACACTGGAGACTCCTTCCATACACGTTCCATAAACATCTCCTTCACCATCTCAATGAAGACACACATTGCTCATCCGTTTATGAGGCTGAATGAGCTGTTACTATAGAAACGATAACATGGGCTCTTAGAAATGCATTAATATAAACCTGTGAGTTGCAGCTGTGATAGGAAATTAATCAACAGCGTCTGACCAATCAGAATCCAGGATTCAGCAGTGCTGTGGGACACTGGGGTGGTGGCAGGTTTGTGGTTTTGCAGAAAGCACTGGATGAAAAGTTCAGTGTAAGGCATAGTGTGTGTTGAGTGTTGACTGTAGACATGTCAGTCAGTGTGTGTGTGTGTGTGTGTGTGTGTGTGTGTGTGTGTGTGTAGGTGACTCTGGAGTGTCCCAGCAGCGTGGAGACTCCGCGGGTGGAGAAGTTGGTGGAGAGGATTCTGCACTGCAGCTGTCAGTCGTGTGGTAAGGAGCTCGGTCAGGAGGGGGCGCTGCTGCAGCTCTACAGCCCCGACAACACACTCGATCCCGACACACACAGCGCACACACTGACACACACAACTCACACACATCCACACACGGAGACACACACACGCAAGGCGAGCCCAACACACACACAGCTGAGGGAGGATGAACACTCACTGACTTTACCTGAACGCGCGCGCGCACACACACACACACACACACACGCTATATGTTCACTCATGTATAAATGCACACATCATTGTAGAGAATCAACATTTGTTCTCCAAGTCACGTGCATGCACACACACACACGCGCACGCACGCTTGATTATTGAAGTTCTGTGTCACCAGTGTATGTTTCTGTAAACAAAATAAAGACGTGAAACACTTCTGCGTCTCTGTTGTTTATTTCAGCACAGAAGGGTCTTTAATATCAGCTCTCAGATTTAAAGCAGCTGTATGTGACTTTCTGTTAGTGATTAAAGGTGAGTGAGTGGAGAGCAGAGGGACAGAGTGGGCACGGATTTGTTCATTTTCAAGGAAACATCACACACACACACACACACACACACACACACAGAGTGAAAGGTAAATTGTTTATGATAATTGTTGACTCTGAACTTGAAAAGGCCGTCTGGTCACATTAGAGGAGAGGACTATAGCGACATCACCATGGAAACCACAAGGACCAACTGCAAATAGCAGTGTCCTAATTCTGTGTGTGTGTGTGTGTGTGTGTGTGTGTAAAATTGGAGAGGTCCATCTGTGCTCAAAGTCAATAAGTGCACACACACATGGCTGAAGGATATTGTGGGATGTAGATAATAAAAACATTTTCCTCGGTTCCCCTGGCAGGAAGTAAATCAGCTCATCCAAATGTCTATCACTTACCCATAATGCATTTCTGTTTCCTCTGGCTTTAATCCTCAAATCTACACATGCCTGTCTGTCTCTCTGTCTGTCTGCACACAGGGAGTGCTTTACTCCTTCACACCAACTTCCAATTGCTTATTAATTAATTGCTTATTAACTTCCTTCTGCTTAACTCTGACGAGACTGAAGTACTTGTACTCGGACCACATGCAGCTAGAAGTACGTTTTCTGATTCCACAGTAACTCTGGATGGCCTTTCTGTTTCTTCACGTGCAGCAGTAAAAGACCTCGGAGTGATTATTGACCCCAGTCTTTCATTCGAAACTCACATTGATAACATCACCCGGATAGCTTTCTTTCATCTCAGAAATATTGCAAAGATAAGAAATTTAATGTCACTACATGACGCGGAAAAACTAGTTCATGCTTTCGTTCCCTCCAGGTTGGATTATTGTAATGCCTTACTGTCTGGATGTTCCAATAAGTGCATAAACAAGCTCCAGTTAGTTCAAAATGCAGCAGCAAGAGTCCTTACTAGAACTAGAAAATATGACCCCATCACCCCTGTCTTATCCACACTGCATTGGCTCCCAATCAAATTTCGTATTGATTATAAAATACTACTATTGACCTTTAAAGCACTGAATGGTCTCGCACCACAGTACCTGAGTGAACTTCTGCTCCTCTATGACCCGCCACGCCTACTTAGATCAAAAGGTGCAGGCTATCTGCTGGTACCTCGTATAGTGAAGGCTACATCAGGGGGCGGAGCCTTTTCTTACAAAGCCCCACAGTTATGGAACAGCCTTCCAAGTAGTGTTCGGGAATCAGACACAGTCTCAGCGTTTAATTCTCGGCTGAAAACATCTGTTTAGTCAAGCCTTGTGTTAATGGTGTTTATGAGGTAAAGGAGGAGATCTGGAGGATCCTCAGACAGAGTGTTTTGGTAAACTGGGATGTATGGATGCTGTCGTCCTCCCCCCACTCTCACTCGCTCACTCGGGTTTGTTGACGGTGCAGTGGCTGGATGTTTTATGTCCCGGGCCTCCCTCATGTCTGGGTTCTCTTCTGGCTCTCCCTTTTAGTTATGAGGTCATAGTTAGTCTCGCCAGAGTCCCTGCTGGCACTCAGCGCAAAATGTACACTGTTCTTACTCTAAGTGACATTGGGCATACCCAACAACCTGTGTTCTCTCTCTCTCTCTCTCTCTCTCTCTCTCTCTCCTTACACATGTCACTCCTGAGACACCAGTGATGCTGAACCTCTCCTGCTCCTCAGACCTGCCTGATCCATCCTGATGCTCTACTTCTGGCTGGAGTCTCATCACATCGCTCCTGTAGAGGACGGCCCCATATGGACAGTCGAAAGACACACTTGGAAGACGCTCTGGACTCTTACAGTAATGCTTTTATGGCTGAGGACTACAGTTGTCTCGCTAACTTTAGGACTGCAGTTGTCATGAACAGTTTTACACTCAAGTTTCCATCAGTGAACAGTTGATAACTTCAACAAAACAGACTTCCTGTTAAACTATAATGAATTTTCTGGTGACACAGTTGTACTTTGTGACTCTATAGGACACAGTTATAGAAGTGAGTTATTTATAATCACGCTATCTGTTATCACCCAGATGGGGATGGGTTCCATTAAGAGTCTGGTTCCTCTTGAGGTTTCTTCCTTGTGTCGTTTCAGGGAGTTTTTCCTCACCACCCCCACCTCAGGTTTGCTCACTGGGGATAAATAAATTTATTAGGGATAAAATTAGCTCATGTTTAAAGCCTTTAATTTTCTGTTAAGCTGCTTTGTGACAGTGTCTGCTGTTAAAGGCATGATACAAATAAACCGACTTAATTTACAGAGAGAGAGAGAGAGAGTATTGTGCAGTGTGTTCTGATCGGCTGAGAGCAGTACAGTGCAGTGTGATTCTGAGAAACAGAGCATTTTTATTTTTTGCAAATTTGATAAATAAAATCTGTTTTTAAAATGTCAGACAAAATCATTTCCACTTAGAATGTAAACAACCCGGCGAAATGACAGGAGCAATTTGTGAAAAATGCGATAATAATAATTCTTGAAAAATAAAAAATAAAAGTTCTTACCGTCAAATACTTTTATTCCATATTTTGTTGGGGGTTTTTTGTATTTTTTGAGGTTTTGTTTTCAAGTAGAGTTTTTATTTCGTCCTCGGTTCGTTCAGCAATACGCTCCGCCATTTTGTTTTTCTCTACTCACGGTATATGAGCTGATACCCTCGTAGTAGAGCAGCCAATCAGAGCGCACGATTGCTCATATCCAGAGAATGTGGAGAGAATAAAATAGTTCATTCGTTTTTCTCTTCTCTCACTTCCCCCTCCTCTCAACCCTCCCCCCTCCCTCACACACACACACACTTGATGCTGATGTACTGATGTACACTCCACACACACTCAGCACTGCGCTCTGATCTCCACACCACTGGATTCATCACAACCATAACTACAGCAGGTGAGCAGCTCACACACTCACCACTTTACACACAATTGTGTGTGTTTTCTTTTTTGCCTTGAATAAATTGGGTTGATTTACTGACATACACTCTGAGTGTTCTCATGCATGCTGCCAAAATAAGTGCAAAACTACTCTGTGTGTGTGTGTGTGTGTGTGTAGGAATTCAGGCTATCATCAGTAAAGTCACCTCCATTTTCATTTCTCTCTCTCTGTCCGTCTGCCTCTCTCTGTCTCTCTCTCTGCCTCTCTCTCTGCCTCTCTGTCTCTCTCTCTGCCTCTCTCTCTCTCTGCCTCTCTCTCTCTGTCTCTCTCTCTGCCTCTCTCTCTCTCTGCCTCTCTCTCTCTCTCTCTCTCTGTCCGTCTGCCTGTCTCTTTCTCTCGCTCTCTCTGCCTCTCTCTCTCTCTCTGCCTGTCTCTCTCTCTGTCCATCTGCCTCTCTCTCTGTCCATCTGTCTGTCTCTCTCTCTGTCTCTCTCTCTGCCTGTCTCTCTCTCTCGCGCTCTCTGCCTCTCTCTCTCTCTGCCTGTCTCTCTCTCTCTGTCCATCTGCCTCTCTCTCTCTGTCTGTCTGCCTGTCTCTCTCTCTGTCTCTCTCTCTGCCTCTCTCTCTCTGTCTCTCTCTCTCTCTGTCTGTCTGCCTGTCTCTCTCTCTCGCTCTCTCTGCCTCTCTCTCTCTGCCTGTCTCTCTCTCTGTCCATCTGCCTCTCTCTCTCTGTCCATCTGTCTGTCTGTCTCTCTCTCTCTCTGCCTGTCTCTCTCTCTCTGCCTGTCTCTCTCTCTCTCCATAGGATGTGTGGTGTGGACGTGGATCTGGACGATGACGGTGTGCAGGATGAGTGTGAGGTGGAGGAAATTTCCCATGATGCTGTGCGGTTGCTGGCTCCACCTCCAGCAGAGTGTGATGGGGAGGCGTGGGGGTCACAGCGGGGTCACGGTGTGTGTGTGCTGTGCAGCCTGATGCTGTTGCTGTGGAATTTGGGAGTGGGCGTGGCCTGTGTGATGATGCTGTGTGTCATATTCATACTGGTGTTAACACCACCAACACTCCTACTGTACACGGGCTTCCTGTGTCACACACGGGTAACACACACACACACACACACACACACACACACATTAAATCAGTCCATCAACACATACAGCAGGTGTGTAAAGCTCCACTAAATCATAATGCACACAGACACTCCCCTGCTGAACACACTCCTTTGTTACATGTGACTTCACTCTGAAACAGGAAGTCAGAGCTCAGAATTCCGTCATGCTCCGCCTCCGTGTGTTTGAGTGACATGTCGCTTGCTGAACTTACAGTTAAGGTGTCCATCCATGAGGAGAAATTCTGAGCTGAGGGGGTGTTTTCTTTTGTTTGTCCTTCATGAAAGTCCAGAATCACAAGTTTACAACCTGTGTGTGTGTGTGTG
>NC_083594.1:55842615-55875115 GCF_027579695.1 Neoarius graeffei | reverse complement strand
AGGTTCCCTGAGATTCCATGAGGTTACCTGAGATTCCCTGAGGTTCCCTGAGGTTACCTTACATTGTCTGAGGTTCCCTGAGGTTCCCTGAGATTCCCTGAGGTTCCCTGAGATTCCCTGAGGTTGCATGAGATTCCCTGAAGTTCCCTGAGGTTAGCTGAGATTCCCTGAGGTTACCAGAGATTCTCTGAGATTCCCTGAGGTTCCCTGAGATTCCCTGAGGTTCCCTGAGATTTCCTGAGGTTACCTGAGATTCCCTGAGGTTACCTGAGATTCCTTGAGATTTCCTTAGATTCCCTGAGGTTACCTGAGATTTCCTGAGAATCTCTGATGTTCCTGAGATTCCCTGAAGTTACCTTAGGTTCCTTGAGGTTACCTGAGATTCCCTGAGGCTACCTGAGATTTACTGAGATTCCTTGAGCTTCCCTGAGGTTACCTGAGATTCCCTGAGGTTACCTGAGATTTCCTGAGAACCTCTGATGTTCCTGAGATTCCCTGAGGTTACCTTAGGTTCCTTGAGGTTACCTGAGATTCCCTGAGGCTACCTGAGATTTACTGAGATTCCTTGAGCTTCCCTGAGGTTACCTGAGATTCCCTGAGGTTACCTGAGATTCCCTTTGGTTCCCTGAGGTTCCCTGAGATTCCCTGAGGTTACCTGAGATTCATTGATGTTCCCTGAGATTCTCTGAGACTCCCTGAGATTCCCTGAGGTTCCCTGAGTTTCCCTGAGGTTACCTGAGGTTACCTGTGATTCCCTGAGGTTACCTGAGATTCACTAATGTTACCTGAGATTCCCTTACATTCCCTGAGGTTCCCTGAGGTTACCTGTGGTTCCCTGAGGTTACATGAGGTTCCCTGAGATTTCCTGAGATTCCCTGAGGTTACCTGAGATTCCCTGAGATTCCCTGAGGTTACCTGAGATTCTTTGATTTTCCCTGAAAGTCCTTGAGATTACCTGAGGTTACCTGAGATTTCCTGAGAGTCCCTGAGGTTCCTGAGATTCCCTGAGGTTACCTGAGGTTACCTGAGATTCCCTGAGATTTCCTGAGATTCCCTGAGGTTACTTGAGATTCCCTGAGATTCTTTGATTTTCCCTGAAAGTCCCTGATATTCGCTGAGATTCCCTGAGTTTACCTGAGATTTCCTGAGAGTCCCTGAGGTTCCCGAGATTTGCTGAGATTCCTTGAGCTTCCCTGAGGTTCCCTGAGATTCCCTGAGGTTCCCTGAGATTCCCTGAGGTTACCTTAGGTTCCTTGAGGTTACCTGAGATTCCCTGAGGTTACCTGAGATTTGCTGAGATTCCTTGAGCTTCCCTGAGGTTCCCTGAGATTCCCTGAGGTTCCCTGAGATTCCCTGAGGTTACCTGAGATTCCCTTTGGTTCCATGAGATTCCCTGAGGTTACCTGAGGTTCCCTGAGTTTCCCTGAGATTCCCTTCAGTTAGCTGAGATTCCCTGAGGTTACCTGAGATTTTCTGAGGTTACCTGAGATTCCCTGAGGTTACCTGAGGTTCCCTGAGGTTCCCTGAGTTTCCCTGAGATTCCCTTCGGTTACCTGAGATTCCCTGAGGTTCCCTGAGATTCCCTGAGGTGACCTGAGATTCCTTGAGATTTTCTGAGTTTCCCTGAGGTTTCCTGAGAGTCCCTGAGATTCCCTGAGGTGACCTGAGATTCCCTGAGGTTCCCTGAGATTCCCTGAGGTTACCTGAGATTCCCTGAGATTTTCTGAGTTTCCCTGAGGTTACCTGAGATTCGCTGAAATTCCCTGAGGTTATCTGAGATTCCCTGAGGTTACCTGAGATTCCCTGAGGTTACCTGTGATTCCCTGAGATTCCCTGAGATTTCCTGAGATTCCCTGAGGTTACCTGAGATTCCCTGAGGTTACATGAGGTTCCCTGATATTTCCTGAGATTCCCTGAGTTTACCTGAGATTTCCTGAGAGTCCCTGAGGTTCCTGAGATTCCCTGAGGTTACCTGAGATTACCTGAGATTACCTTAGGTTCCTTGAGGTTACCTGAGATTCCCTGAGGTTACCTGAGAGTCCCTGAGATTCCCTGAGGTTACCTGAGATTCCCTGAAATTCCCTGAGGTTACCTGAGATTCCCTGAAATTCCCTGAGGTTATCTGAGATTCCCTGAGGTTACCTGAGATTCCCTGAGGTTACCTGTGATTCCCTGAGATTCCCTGAGATTTCCTGAGATTCCCTGAGGTTACCTGAGATTCCCTGAGGTTACATGAGGTTCCCTGAGATTTCCTGAGATTCCCTGAGGTTACCTGAGATTCCCTGAGGTTCCCTGAGATTCCCTGAGATTCCCTGAGGTTACCTGAGATGATTTGATGTTCCCTGAAAGTCCCTGAGATTCCCTGAGGTTACCTGAGATTTCCTGAGAGTCCCTGAGGTTCCTGAGATTCCCTGAGGTTACCTGAGGTTACCTGAGATTCCCTGAGATTTCCTGAGGTTACCTGAGATTCCCTGAGTTTACCTAAGATTCCCTGAGATTCTTTGATTTTCCCTGAAAGTCCCTGATATTCCCTGAGATTCCCTGAGTTTACCTGAGATTTCCTGAGAGTCCCTGAGGTTCCTGAGATTTGCTGAGATTCCTTGAGCTTCCCTGAGGTTCCCTGAGATTCCCTGAGGTTCCCTGAGATTCCCTGAGGTTATCTTAGGTTCCTTGAGGTTACCTGAGATTCCCTGAGGTTACCTGAGATTTGCTGAGATTCCTTGAGCTTCCCTGAGGTTCCCTGAGATTCCCTGAGGTTCCCTGAGATTCCCTGAGGTTACCTGAGATTCCCTTTGGTTCCATGAGATTCCCTGAGGTTACCTGAGGTTCGCTGAGTTTCCCTGAGATTCCCTTCAGTTACCTGAGATTCCCTGAGGTTACCTGAGATTTTCTGAGGTTACCTGAGATTCCCTGAGGTTACCTGAGGTTCCCTGAGGTTCCCTGAGTTTCCCTGAGATTCCCTTCGGTTACCTGAGATTCCCTGAGGTTCCCTGAGATTCCCTGAGGTGACCTGAGATTCCTTGAGATTTTCTGAGTTTCCCTGAGGTTTCCTGAGAGTCCCTGAGATTCCCTGAGGTGACCTGAGATTCCCTGAGGTTCCCTGAGATTCCCTGAGGTTACCTGAGATTCCCTGAGATTTTCTGAGTTTCCCTGAGGTTACCTGAGATTCGCTGAAATTCCCTGAGGTTATCTGAGATTCCCTGAGGTTACCTGAGATTCCCTGAGGTTACCTGTGATTCCCTGAGATTCCCTGAGATTTCCTGAGATTCCCTGAGGTCACCTGAGATTCCCTGAGGTTACATGAGGTTCCCTGATATTTCCTGAGATTCCCTGAGTTTACCTGAGATTTCCTGAGAGTCCCTGAGGTTCCTGAGATTCCCTGAGGTTACCTGAGATTACCTGAGATTACCTTAGGTTCCTTGAGGTTACCTGAGATTCCCTGAGGTTACCTGAGAGTCCCTGAGATTCCCTGAGGTTACCTGAGATTCCCTGAAATTCCCTGAGGTTCCCTGAGATTCCCTGAAATTCCCTGAGGTTATCTGAGATTCCCTGAGGTTACCTGAGATTCCCTGAGGTTACCTGTGATTCCCTGAGATTCCCTGAGATTTCCTGAGATTCCCTGAGGTTACCTGAGATTCCCTGAGGTTACATGAGGTTCCCTGAGATTTCCTGAGATTCCCTGAGGTTACCTGAGATTCCCTGAGGTTCCCTGAGATTCCCTGAGATTCCCTGAGGTTACCTGAGATTATTTGATGTTCCCTGAAAGTCCCTGAGATTCCCTGAGGTTACCTGAGATTTCCTGAGAGTCCCTGAGGTTCCTGAGATTCCCTGAGGTTACCTGAGGTTACCTGAGATTCCCTGAGATTTCCTGAGATTCCCTGAGGTTACCTGAGATTCCCTGAGTTTACCTAAGATTCCCTGAGATTCTTTGATTTTCCCTGAAAGTCCCTGATATTCCCTGAGATTCCCTGAGTTTACCTGAGATTTCCTGAGAGTCCCTGAGGTTCCTGAGATTTGCTGAGATTCCTTGAGCTTCCCTGAGGTTCCCTGAGATTTCCTGAGGTTCCCTGAGATTCCCTGAGGTTACCTTAGGTTCCTTGAGGTTACCTGAGATTCCCTGAGGTTATCTGAGATTTGCTGAGATTCCTTGAGCTTCCCTGAGGTTCCCTGAGATTCCCTGAGGTTCCCTGAGATTCCCTGAGGTTACCTGAGATTCCCTTTGGTTCCCTGAGATTCCCTGAGGTTACCTGAGGTTCCCTGAGGTTCCATGAGATTCCCTTCAGTTACCTGAGATTCCCTGAGGTTACCTGAGATTTCCTGAGGTTACCTGAGATTCGCTGAAATTCCCTGAGGTTATCTGAGATTCCCTGAGGTTACCTGAGATTCCCTGAGGTTACCTGTGATTCCCTGAGATTCCCTGAGATTTCCTGAGATTCCCTGAGGTCACCTGAGATTCCCTGAGGTTACATGAGGTTCCCTGATATTTCCTGAGATTCCCTGAGTTTACCTGAGATTTCCTGAGAGTCCCTGAGGTTCCTGAGATTCCCTGAGGTTACCTGAGATTACCTGAGATTACCTTAGGTTCCTTGAGGTTACCTGAGATTCCCTGAGGTTACCTGAGAGTCCCTGAGATTCCCTGAGGTTACCTGAGATTCCCTGAAATTCCCTGAGGTTCCCTGAGATTCCCTGAAATTCCCTGAGGTTATCTGAGATTCCCTGAGGTTACCTGAGATTCCCTGAGGTTACCTGTGATTCCCTGAGATTCCCTGAGATTTCCTGAGATTCCCTGAGGTTACCTGAGATTCCCTGAGGTTACATGAGGTTCCCTGAGATTTCCTGAGATTCCCTGAGGTTACCTGAGATTCCCTGAGGTTCCCTGAGATTCCCTGAGATTCCCTGAGGTTACCTGAGATTATTTGATGTTCCCTGAAAGTCCCTGAGATTCCCTGAGGTTACCTGAGATTTCCTGAGAGTCCCTGAGGTTCCTGAGATTACCTGAGGTTACCTGAGGTTACCTGAGATTCCCTGAGATTTCCTGAGATTCCCTGAGGTTACCTGAGATTCCCTGAGTTTACCTAAGATTCCCTGAGATTCTTTGATTTTCCCTGAAAGTCCCTGATATTCCCTGAGATTCCCTGAGTTTACCTGAGATTTCCTGAGAGTCCCTGAGGTTCCTGAGATTTGCTGAGATTCCTTGAGCTTCCCTGAGGTTCCCTGAGATTTCCTGAGGTTCCCTGAGATTCCCTGAGGTTACCTTAGGTTCCTTGAGGTTACCTGAGATTCCCTGAGGTTATCTGAGATTTGCTGAGATTCCTTGAGCTTCCCTGAGGTTCCCTGAGATTCCCTGAGGTTCCCTGAGATTCCCTGAGGTTACCTGAGATTCCCTTTGGTTCCCTGAGATTCCCTGAGGTTACCTGAGGTTCCCTGAGGTTCCATGAGATTCCCTTCAGTTACCTGAGATTCCCTGAGGTTACCTGAGATTTCCTGAGGTTACCTGAGATTCCCTGAGTTTACCTGAGGTTCCCTGAGGTTCCCTGAGTTTCCCTTCGGTTACCTGAGATTCCCTGAGGTTCCCTGAGATTCCCTGAGGTGACCTGAGATTCCCTGAGATTTTTTGAGTTTCCCTGAGGTTACCTGAGAGTCCCTGAGATTCCCTGAGGTTATCTGAGATTCCCTGAGGTTACCTGAGATTCCCTGAGGTTACCTGTGATTCCCTGAGATTCCCTGAGATTTCCTGAGATTCCCTGAGGTTACCTGAGATTCCCTGAGGTTACATGAGGTTCCCTGATATTTCCTGAGATTCCCTGAGTTTACCTGAGATTTCCTGAGAGTCCCTGAGGTTCCTGAGATTCCCTGAGGTTACCTGAGATTACCTGAGATTACCTTAGGTTCCTTGAGGTTACCTGAGATTCCCTGAGGTTACCTGAGAGTCCCTGAGATTCCCTGAGGTTACCTGAGATTCCCTGAAATTCCCTGAGGTTACCTGAGATTCCCTGAAATTCCCTGAGGTTATCTGAGATTCCCTGAGGTTACCTGAGATTCCCTGAGGTTACCTGTGATTCCCTGAGTTTCCCTGAGATTTCCTGAGATTCCCTGAGGTTACCTGAGATTCCCTGAGGTTACATGAGGTTCCCTGAGATTTCCTGAGATTCCCTGAGGTTACCTGAGATTCCCTGAGGTTCCCTGAGATTCCCTGAGATTCCCTGAGGTTACCTGAGATTATTTGATGTTCCCTGAAAGTCCCTGAGATTCCCTGAGGTTACCTGAGATTTCCTGAGAGTCCCTGAGGTTCCTGAGATTCCCTGAGGTTACCTGAGGTTACCTGAGATTCCCTGAGATTTCCTGAGATTCCCTGAGGTTACCTGAGATTCCCTGAGGTTACCTAAGATTCCCTGAGATTCTTTGATTTTCCCTGAAAGTCCCTGATATTCCCTGATATTCCCTGAGTTTACCTGAGATTTCCTGAGATTCCCTGAGGTGACCTGAGATTACCTGAGATTCCCTTAGGTTCCTTGAGGTTACCTGAGATTCCCTGAGGTTACCTGAGATTTGCTGAGATTCCTTGAGATTGCCTGAGGTTCCCTGAGATTCCCTGAGGTTACATGAGATTCCCTTTGGTTCCCTGAGGTTCCCTGAGATTCCCTGAGGTTACATGAGATTCCCTGAGATTCCCTGAGATTCCCTGAGGTTACCTGAGATTCCCTGAGGTTACCTGAGATTCCTTGATTTTCCCTGAGGTTACCTGAGATTCCCTGAGGTTCCCTGAGAGTCCCTGAGATTCCCTGAGATTCCCTTCGGTTACCTGAGATTCCCTGAGTTTACCTGAGATTCCCTGAGGTTCCCTCAGGTTACCTGAGATTCCCTGAGGTTACCTGAGATTCCCTGAGATTCCCTGAGGTTACCTGAGATTCCCTGAGGTTACCTGAGATTCCCTGAGGTTACATGAGGTTCCCTGATATTTCCTGAGATTCCCTGAGTTTACCTGAGATTTCCTGAGAGTCCCTGAGGTTCCTGAGATTCCCTGAGGTTACCTGAGATTACCTGAGATTACCTTAGGTTCCTTGAGGTTACCTGAGATTCCCTGAGGTTACCTGAGAGTCCCTGAGATTCCCTGAGGTTACCTGAGATTCCCTGAAATTCCCTGAGGTTCCCTGAGATTCCCTGAAATTCCCTGAGGTTATCTGAGATTCCCTGAGGTTACCTGAGATTCCCTGAGATTCCCTGAGATTTCCTGAGATTCCCTGAGGTTACCTGAGATTCCCTGAGGTTACATGAGGTTCCCTGAGATTTCCTGAGATTCCCTGAGGTTACCTGAGATTCCCTGAGGTTCCCTGAGATTCCCTGAGATTCCCTGAGGTTACCTGAGATTATTTGATGTTCCCTGAAAGTCCCTGAGATTCCCTGAGGTTACCTGAGATTTCCTGAGAGTCCCTGAGGTTCCTGAGATTCCCTGAGGTTACCTGAGGTTACCTGAGATTCCCTGAGATTTCCTGAGGTTACCTGAGATTCCCTGAGTTTACCTAAGATTCCCTGAGATTCTTTGATTTTCCCTGAAAGTCCCTGATATTCCCTGAGATTCCCTGAGTTTACCTGAGATTTCCTGAGAGTCCCTGAGGTTCCTGAGATTTGCTGAGATTCCTTGAGCTTCCCTGAGGTTCCCTGAGATTCCCTGAGGTTCCCTGAGATTCCCTGAGGTTATCTTAGGTTCCTTGAGGTTACCTGAGATTCCCTGAGGTTACCTGAGATTTGCTGAGATTCCTTGAGCTTCCCTGAGGTTCCCTGAGATTCCCTGAGGTTACCTGAGATTCCCTTTGGTTCCATGAGATTCCCTGAGGTTACCTGAGGTTCCCTGAGTTTCCCTGAGATTCCCTTCAGTTACCTGAGATTCCCTGAGGTTACCTGAGATTTTCTGAGGTTACCTGAGATTCCCTGAGGTTACCTGAGGTTCCCTGAGGTTCCCTGAGTTTCCCTGAGATTCCCTTCGGTTACCTGAGATTCCCTGAGGTTCCCTGAGATTCCCTGAGGTGACCTGAGATTCCTTGAGATTTTCTGAGTTTCCCTGAGGTTTCCTGAGAGTCCCTGAGATTCCCTGAGGTGACCTGAGATTCCCTGAGGTTCCCTGAGATTCCCTGAGGTTACCTGAGATTCCCTGAGATTTTCTGAGTTTCCCTGAGGTTACCTGAGATTCGCTGAAATTCCCTGAGGTTATCTGAGATTCCCTGAGGTTACCTGAGATTCCCTGAGGTTACCTGTGATTCCCTGAGATTCCCTGAGATTTCCTGAGATTCCCTGAGGTTACCTGAGATTCCCTGAGGTTACATGAGGTTCCCTGATATTTCCTGAGATTCCCTGAGTTTACCTGAGATTTCCTGAGAGTTCCTGAGGTTCCTGAGATTCCCTGAGGTTACCTGAGATTACCTGAGATTACCTTAGGTTCCTTGAGGTTACCTGAGATTCCCTGAGGTTACCTGAGAGTCCCTGAGATTCCCTGAGGTTACCTGAGATTCCCTGAAATTCCCTGAGGTTCCCTGAGATTCCCTGAAATTCCCTGAGGTTATCTGAGATTCCCTGAGGTTACCTGAGATTCCCTGAGGTTACCTGTGATTCCCTGAGATTCCCTGAGATTTCCTGAGATTCCCTGAGGTTACCTGAGATTCCCTGAGGTTACATGAGGTTCCCTGAGATTTCCTGAGATTCCCTGAGGTTACCTGAGATTCCCTGAGGTTCCCTGAGATTCCCTGAGATTCCCTGAGGTTACCTGAGATTATTTGATGTTCCCTGAAAGTCCCTGAGATTCCCTGAGGTTACCTGAGATTTCCTGAGAGTCCCTGAGGTTCCTGAGATTCCCTGAGGTTACCTGAGGTTACCTGAGATTCCCTGAGATTTCCTGAGATTCCCTGAGGTTACCTGAGATTCCCTGAGTTTACTTAAGATTCCCTGAGATTCTTTGATTTTCCCTGAAAGTCCCTGATATTCCCTGAGATTCCCTGAGTTTACCTGAGATTTCCTGAGAGTCCCTGAGGTTCCTGAGATTTGCTGAGATTCCTTGAGCTTCCCTGAGGTTCCCTGAGATTCCCTGAGGTTCCCTGAGATTCCCTGAGGTTACCTTAGGTTCCTTGAGGTTACCTGAGATTCCCTGAGGTTATCTGAGATTTGCTGAGATTCCTTGAGCTTCCCTGAGGTTCCCTGAGATTCCCTGAGGTTCCCTGAGATTCCCTGAGGTTACCTGAGATTCCCTTTGGTTCCCTGAGATTCCCTGAGGTTACCTGAGGTTCCCTGAGGTTCCATGAGATTCCCTTCAGTTACCTGAGATTCCCTGAGGTTACCTGAGATTTCCTGAGGTTACCTGAGATTCCCTGAGTTTACCTGAGGTTCCCTGAGGTTCCCTGAGTTTCCCTTCGGTTACCTGAGATTCCCTGAGGTTCCCTGAGATTCCCTGAGGTTACCTGAGATTCCCTGAGATTTTTTGAGTTTCCCTGAGGTTACCTGAGAGTCCCTGAGATTCCCTGAGGTTATCTGAGATTCCCTGAGGTTAGCTGAGATTCCCTGAGGTTACCTGTGATTCCCTGAGATTCCCTGAGATTTCCTGAGATTCCCTGAGGTTACCTGAGATTCCCTGAGGTTACATGAGGTTCCCTGATATTTCCTGAGATTCCCTGAGTTTACCTGAGATTTCCTGAGAGTCCCTGAGGTTCCTGAGATTCCCTGAGGTTACCTGAGATTACCTGAGATTACCTTAGGTTCCTTGAGGTTACCTGAGATTCCCTGAGGTTACCTGAGAGTCCCTGAGATTCCCTGAGGTTACCTGAGATTCCCTGAAATTCCCTGAGGTTACCTGAGATTCCCTGAAATTCCCTGAGGTTATCTGAGATTCCCTGAGGTTACCTGAGATTCCCTGAGGTTACCTGTGATTCCCTGAGATTCCCTGAGATTTCCTGAGATTCCCTGAGGTTACCTGAGATTCCCTGAGGTTACATGAGGTTCCCTGAGATTTCCTGAGATTCCCTGAGGTTACCTGAGATTCCCTGAGGTTCCCTGAGATTCCCTGAGATTCCCTGAGGTTACCTGAGATTATTTGATGTTCCCTGAAAGTCCCTGAGATTCCCTGAGGTTACCTGAGATTTCCTGAGAGTCCCTGAGGTTCCTGAGATTCCCTGAGGTTACCTGAGGTTACCTGAGATTCCCTGAGATTTCCTGAGATTCCCTGAGGTTACCTGAGATTCCCTGAGGTTACCTAAGATTCCCTGAGATTCTTTGATTTTCCCTGAAAGTCCCTGATATTCCCTGATATTCCCTGAGTTTACCTGAGATTTCCTGAGATTCCCTGAGGTGACCTGAGATTACCTGAGATTCCCTTAGGTTCCTTGAGGTTACCTGAGATTCCCTGAGGTTACCTGAGATTTGCTGAGATTCCTTGAGATTGCCTGAGGTTCCCTGAGATTCCCTGAGGTTACATGAGATTCCCTTTGGTTCCCTGAGGTTCCCTGAGATTCCCTGAGGTTACATGAGATTCCCTGAGATTCCCTGAGGTTACCTGAGATTCCCTGAGGTTACCTGAGATTCCTTGATTTTCCCTGAGGTTACCTGAGATTCCCTGAGGTTCCCTGAGAGTCCCTGAGATTCCCTGAGATTCCCTTCGGTTACCTGAGATTCCCTGAGTTTACCTGAGATTCCCTGAGGTTCCCTCAGGTTACCTGAGATTCCCTGAGGTTACCTGAGATTCCCTGAGATTCCCTGAGGTTACCTGAGATTCCCTGAGGTTACCTGAGATTCCCTGAGGTTACCTGAGGTTACCTGAGATTCCCTGAGGTTACCTGAGTTTCCCTGAGGTTACCTGAGTTTCCCTTATGTTCTCTGAGGTTACCTGAGATTTCCTGAGATTCCGTGAGATTCACTGAGGTTACCTGAGATCCCCTGAAGTTATTGAGCTTACACTACAACCACACTCTTGAGCTGTCATTTTGACATGATGTCATGCTGAACGTAGTGTTCCAGAGACCTTCCTATTATTCCAAGTAAGAATTCTCCATGGGGGGAGGGGGGGGGGGGGTCTTTGGATTTTGCAATTTGGAAATTTCAAGTTATAAGCTTTGGCTGAATGTAACATTCTGGCTCACTCTTCTCTTCTCTGTGCTGAGGTCAGTGTGCAGTGTTTGTTGGCCGAGACTCCGCTCTCTCAGTGGTTCGTCTGAATCTCAGTGGAATCTTGTGGATTTTTTAAATAAAAGGTGTCACTGTGTCCAGCGTACACTTTCAGACTGAATTGTGAAACCTTCCAGTTAAACCCACTGAAGACTGCAGAATTTCAAGTCCAGTTGCAGCTGATGATGTCATGACCAATCAGCAGCTTGTTTTCTGTCCAAACTCATCCTGTATTCATGGAAGTCAGTCTAATCAGAAATGTATTATGTGGAATAATAAAAAAACGAAATAAATTGTGTATCTCTGTGAATTTTTAACTAAAATGAACTACAGTAGCATCATTCTGTGTGTGTGTGTGTGTGTGTGTGTGTGTGTGTGTGTGTGTGTGTGTGTTCTTGTGAGATGGATTTCTCTAATGGCCTTAAAAGCCTGTCTCTCTCTCTCTCTCTCTCTCTCTCTCGTGTGTGTGTGTGTGTGTGTGTGTGTGTGTGTGTGTGTGTGATCAGTTTTACCAGACAGGAAAACATGATAATGTATTTTGCTCATCTGTTCATGTGACTTTAAACACACGAGAGAGAGAGAGAGAGAGAGAGAGAGAGAGAGAGAGAGGGAGGCTTTTAAGGCCATTAGAGAAATCCATCTCACAAAAACACACACACACACACACACACACAGAACACATTAAACCTCTGGCTCAAAGTCAGAAGCCTTAAAGAGAGATGCAACAGTTTGGAACTTGTCAGTCAGCAGAAGTGTGTGTGTGTGTGTGTGTGTGTGTGTGTGTCCGAGAGAGAGAGAGAGAGAGTCATTTATCTATTTGTATGATCTGAAATATCCCAATGTGTGTATGTCTGACAAAAACATGATGACCTAAACTGGGAACGAGTCGTCCTATTCCAATTTTCATACAGAAATATTAACACACCTCATAAATGATGTGTCACCATGACAACAGGTTGTTGCCGGGTGGTCACCATGGCAACACAACTGGATGACAAAGAGATGGTGGGAGTTTGACTGGGTGATTATCGAGAGATAGCGAGATGGAGTGTGTGTGAGCTCAAAGGAGAAGTCACGTTTATGTGAACAAGAAAGAGAGAGAGAGAGAGAGAGAGAGAGAGAGTGTGTGTGAGTGTGTGTGTGTGTGTACACTCATCAACTGATACACTGTGCTTTTGTAGAGAAATGGCTCTGATCTCATGTGAAAAGGAAGAAAAGGAATAAAAACCCTTCCTGAGGTTATTTGCAGTAGTAGATGCTGATAATGGAGCAGTAGTAGTTTGAATATAATGATAAAAATATTCACAATGACACGACGGCCATCTGAGGTTAGAATTCATGTTGTTCAACAGTTTTCTGAAGTCCTCCCGAACCCACGTGGCTGTATCTGTCACATTAGCATGACGGTTTCTCAAGCAGTGCCACCTGAGGGCTTGAAGGTCACGCCCATTCAGCAGAGGTTCTGACCCCGCCCTTTACGCACTGAGACGTCTCCGATTCCCTGAATCTTTTCACAATATTATGGACTGTAGATTCTGAAAGACCTAAAATCTTACAGTGAGAAATGTTCTTTTTGAATTGATGAACAATTCTCTCATGAATTTTGCCACAAAGCAGTGAGCCACGCCCATCCTTACTTACACAGACTGAGTCTTTGGTGCTGCTGCTTTTAAACCCAATCATGTGACCAATTAACCTGCTGATTGTGGAATCTTCCAGAATGGTGTTAGTTGAAAATCCGATAAACTTTTCAGTTTTGTTTTGTCTCGGTCCCAACTTTTATTGAGTGTGTTACAGGAATCAAATTCTAACTTTGTTTATTTTTACAAAATCCAGTTAAGTTGGTCAGTAAAACTACTGAAAATCTTTTCTTTGTACTTTTGTCAGTTAAATAAAAGTTCACGTGAATTAACAAATCACAGATTTTTGTTTTTATTGCATTTTGGAAAATATCCCAACTTTTCTAGAAATGGAGTTTGTCGATTATTTCTGCAGATATTTAACGACATGCTTCTGAAAGTTTTCTCACTTCTAGTGTGTGCTTTAATGAGGTTCACTGTGTTGGGACTTCTGGGGACGAACTTGTCCCAGACATCATATTCGAACTGAAAAGTAGAAAGCAGAACAGATTCGCAAGGCCATTTCAGAAGTACTGTATATTTATGACTCTGATTTGGACATTTGTTATTTCTTTATTGATTACAGGTCAAATTGTTAATCTAATTCCCACAATTAAAATCAGATTTTCACAATTTTTAAACGAGATTTATGTAAAAGGCGTAACTTACAGTTTGCACATCGCGTCTCTGCTTCCTTTTGAAACTGTGTTCTGATTACGGCTCGTTATGTTCAGTTTCTAGGGTGGCGTCAGTGAATAAAACATCATTAACCCAGTCTCACACAAACAACATTCATCTGCAGCTTTTCTGCAGCATCTATTTCTGTTACAGACCGATGTTCCTGTACAAGCACAGTATATTACGAAGTATCACACCAACCTTTCACTCTGTATAAAATGCACTGCACCAACGTATTTTCACCATCATATTAGACTGAGCAGGCTCACGGAATTTCTCCAATTCTCTGTAAACACACTCAGCCTCACTTGGTAATGTCCGAAAAAATTTAAAGGGTAAAAAACTACCTGTGTTTTGAAAATTCTCCAATTTTCTGTCAGAAGAAATGCATTTGTGTAACGTTTCCTGAAGGAGTCTCCAGTGTCAGCGCTGTGGAGCAGTCAGAGGAGAAGCTGAAACTGTAAGTTTCTGTAACGTGATGTCATATCCTGCGTTTTTTTAAAATGAACTTAATGGAGAGAATAAAGAGAGGCTGGTGAGGGAACAACTGTTTATTGTGACTCCAACAGAAAATTCACTTTTTAATAGAGAAACAGGAAGATGTGTTGTATGTTAATAAATAAAATATTGCACTCATTGGCAAAGTGCTGTGGTATAAGAGGAATAAAGTAACAGAAACATGCTATTATAGGAAACTAATCAATGTGAGGTGGTAATTGCGATTCTGCAGCACAAACAGAGTGATGTTGAATAAGACAATGAAGTTGTGAGGATGGTCCCTGGTGTACAGCCCCTGATCCATCCTCATGCCCTACTTCTGGCTGAGGTTCTGATCACATCGCTCCTGTGGAGGATGGCTCTGGATGGACAGCATGAAGACACGCTGAGAGATAGCTCTGGAGACTTAATACACAGTTTTGCTATGATGATTTAGGACTATAATCACCATGAGTTTCCCCCAGGCTGGAGAGATAAATCCAGAGCAATTTTTAGTCTGAAGTTGGAGAAGTCAATGCTTGTGGCTGTGATAAATCCATCAGCAGTCTCACCCTCATTACACACCAATTTCAGAGGCATTACGGATATTTCCTATTGTGACACCATCACATTTACTCCAGCAGGAATCCATCATTCTTTTAACTACATGGGAAAAGACTTGTGTGTGTGTGTGTGTGTGTGTGTGTGTGTGTGTGTGCACGTGCATTAAATTCCATCTCGAGTGACTCATTAAAGCAGTCAGATTCTCTGTAATCAGTTTCATTCAGCTGAGTGATTTTCAGTGTTGTTTGGACATGAAAATAAATTAATGACTAAACCGTGGGTTTTCTGATCTTTTGAACATGGGTTCTCAATTTTTTGCCAGTTCCAATGAAACTTTTGTGAAGATCACACACTGGGCAAGAGCTGGCAGATCAGACAAGTTTGTACATCGTGAGCAATCACCAACACCACACGCAAAAGATGTCAGAAGGTGTTGAGAAGAATGCATCGTGGAATTTACCATCTCACTTATAATAATAATAATAATAATAATAACACTTTCCCTGAATTTCTCAGGAACTCATTTTCCAATGAAACACCAGGTGAAAGCGCAGACAGAATGTGTTTAAAATCTGTCTGTCTTCCTTTCCTCACAGAACTGATTATCACATGGAGCTGTTTATGGATGAAATCATTAGATTTGACCATCAGATTCAAACGTCTCATCCTGGACAGTGTTGTAACCAGCTAAATATTTAGGAATACTTTGGAGATCGAGATCTTCATGAATTCTGTGTAACTTCTCTTTTTGTAAACATCAGAAAACAGCCTCTGTGCAGTAACTGACTAATCAGCTCAATAATGGATCAGTTTCACTCGTTCCTGTCCCTCGTAAATATTTGGAACTGAAGAGATGGGAAATATGGCCCATGTTTAAAAACCCTGGAGTCTTCCTTTAACATGTTCAGCGGTGTGTAATGTTCTGGAGTTCCTTGTCTGATCAGGCTGAGTGCCGCGAGTTACTGACAGAATTATTGCTTAATGAGTTGCTCTTGGACGTCCCTTCAAGAGATGATGATAAATCAGAGCTTCAGACGACACTTTCATTCCCAGATGTTCTGACATGTTACTGATCTTTATCTGTTCATTACAGCAGCGGCAGAAGAAGATCAGTTCCAGTGTCAGATGGAAGATAATTCCTTTTTTAAATAAATTTTTTCAGAATCATGAATGAGACCGAGGACACAGTTCTGCTCAGGTCTGTAAACACTGGGTTAGAAAATATACTCGTAATAAAAATGGATAAAGTTCTCTAACTGTCATGGACAGTGTTTCCCGTCACACCGAGCATGGCATGCTGCGGCTCTCAGCTCTGCCACGTCGACTTCCTGCTCTATGTTTGTTTATGCTGCATTTTTTTTGGCTCATGTCTTGTCACTGGTTGTCTCCCTTGCATGTAATGATCACTTTCACCTGATTTCACTTTGCCCCGTGATTACTCTTCGTACTGAAGCCCGTGTGTGTTGTGTGAAGCGTCACTCAGTGTTCCTGACCTGAACTCACCAAGCCTTTAGAGTCTGTGGCTGATATACAGTTTTTGATCTCGTCTTCTTATCTGTTTTTTGCGCTCTTGGATGTTGCCTTTTAATTGTTGTTTGCTGATCACATGACCTTTTGCCTGTTCCTGTTTACAGTTTTGCTCCATGTTTTTGATTTGTTTACCAGTTTTTCTGAAAAACTCTAACCAGCACTTACATCCATCTCTGACTCCGTCACATGACACTCACAAGCTCAGTAGAAAAAAGACTAGACTGCAAAAATGATGAAATATAGAATATTTAGATTGACTCCACCTTCTCCTGCGCCCCTGACGGATAAGTGGGATACATACATCATGGATGGATGGATGTAGAATCTTCACTAAAGTCATGATGAGAACACACGCCTGCTCAGACCCTAAAACACTCCTCACCATTGTGACACTGAAAGGGAGTGAAATGTTTTCTCTCGCTCACATGGAGCTGTTCACTCCTTTAAAGACCAGCCATGTTTCTGTTCACCTGCTGAACGTGCAATTTGAAATTATGAACTAAAAAATGAATGATGGAAATGTGTTTCGAAAAACTCTAAAATATCAGAAAAATGTCTTTAAGCTCATATGAGGTGGTTTTCCAGACGATTCGATAAAGTAATGCTGTACACAGTTGAAATGGAAACACGTTTTTGCATTGAAGTCACAAGACATGAAGAGCAAATGGAAATGTTACTTTTCTGAAAAAAGAGCTCGCTGTGAGAGCGATCACGAGACGAGGAGCTCAGCTTTAATCCCAACATCACTGAAAGGAAACACAACATTCACAAGAGTTTCATCAAAATGTTTAAAAATATCACTGCAATTTTGTGCAAAACTGCAGTGAAAACCCAGCGAGTGTGACATACATTGAGACAGACAGGCAGACAGACAGGCAGATGTGAGTGCAGTGGAATGAGAGGAGGAATGCAGAGTGAGATGGAAGAGTGTTTTATTCAAGACAGAAGGCTGTAAAATCCTCACTTGATTGTGTGTGTGTGTGTGTGTGTGTGTGTGTGTGTGTTGATGAATGTCTGTGTGTGTTGATGAATGTCTGTGTGTGTGTGTGTGTGTGTGTGTGTGTGTGTGTGTGTGTTGATGATGAATGTGTGTGTTTGTGTGTGTGGTGATGAATGTGTGTGTGTGTGTGGGGGGGGGGGGGGGGGATGATGAATATGTGTGTACCCAAAATCCTTTGCACTGCAGTGGTAATTAATCACAGTGATATTCAGTTGAAAGCTTGTTGTTCATCATAACGATGTCCTCCAACCCACATCTCACCTCCTCACTTCCTCACTTCCTCACCTCCTCACCTCCTCACTTCCTCACTTCCTCTCCTCCTCACTTCCTCACTTCCTCTCCTCCTCACTTCCTCACTTCCTCACCTCCTCACCTCCTCACTTCCTCTCCTCCTCACCTCCTCACTTCCTCTCCTCCTCACCTCCTCACTTCCTCACTTCCTCACCTCCTCACTTCCTCTCCTCCTCACTTCCTCACCTCCTCACTTCCTCACCTCCTCACTTCCTCACTTCCTCTCCTCCTCACTTCCTCTCCTCCTCACTTCCTCACCTCCTCACTTCCCCTCCTCCTCACTTCCTCACCTCCTCACTTCCTCTCCTCCTCACTTCCTCACCTCCTCACTTCCTCTCCTCCTCACCTCCTCACTTCCTCTCCTCCTCACTTCCTCACCTCCTCACTTCCTCTCCTCCTCACTTCCTCACCTCCTCACTTCCCCTCCTCCTCACTTCCTCTCCTCCTCACTTCCTCACCTCCTCACTTCCTCTCCTCCTCACCTCCTCACTTCCTCTCCTCCTCACTTCCTCTCCTCACTTCCTCACCTCCTCACTTCCTCTCCTCCTCACTTCCTCACCTCCTCACTTCCTCTCCTCCTCACTTCCTCACCTCCTCACTTCCCCTCCTCCTCACTTCCTCACCTCCTCACTTCCTCTCCTCCTCACTTCCTCACTTCCTCTCCTCCTCACTTCCTCTCCTCCTCACTTCCTCACCTCCTCACTTCCTCATTTCCTCACCTCCTCACTTCCTCTCCTCCTCACTTCCTCACTTCCTCTCCTCCTCACCTCCTCACTTCCTCTCCTCCTCACTTCCTCTCCTCCTCACTTCCTCTTCTTTTTTTATGTATGATTTATTTATAGAAATTTCAATACAAAACTTGCACAATAGTCCTCACAGATAAGAAATGAAAAGAATACATAAGACAGAAATGGTGAGGATACACAATAGTGACATACAACCCCCCACCCCCCACCCCAAATCAAACAAACAGCTAAAGCAATTTGACACATAAACAGAAAAGAAAACAAAAAACAAATAAAAAAAGGAAAAAACACAACAACTGACTGTTTCAGTGCCATATTGTAAAAAGACAAGCTTATACTCATACACTCTCCAACGCTTCAACTCTCTCACTCATAACTACTCACACACACACACACTGTACACAGTCACACACATAAGCACATCCACTTGCATTAGGTGAGCAATGTAAAGACTGTAAATAAGTAAACAAAAACATATAAATAATAATAAACAAACAATATTAAAATAAATATATAAACCAAGAAAAAAAAAAAAAAAAAAAGAAGCTACATGCTGCTAATATGTGCTACCAAAAGGCTAGTTGAAACAGGGCATTGGTGCGTTGGTGGAGCAACTCAGTCAGTGATGGCAGTATCTAGTTGAAGAGACCTAACATGCTCAGGGCTGCCAACTTTTCGAAATTCCTTGGAGTGAGATTTTTTTTGGGGGGGGGGGGGGGGGGGGGGCGGTCGACGGCAAAATTTGTCCGCACACCATGCAGTAAGTGGGAATTTTGTATTCAGTTTGATATTCACTTGTCCCCCTGCATTCTGGTGTTTTGTTTGTGGGTCATCCAGCTGGAGATGGACAATTGGGGGGGGGGGGGGGGGGGGGGTTTGAGATTTTGGATTTAGTAGATGTTCCTGCATTCTGGTGGATTTTTGGAGTGGCCTGCTGTGCCATACCTACATTCTTACACACCCTGACTTGCCAGGCCTTCAGCTTGTGGCCAACAAAAGCACCAAGTTTTGGCTTAAAAGCCCCCACACTAGAAAACTACAGATGACTGCCAATGTTCCTGTAGCCCTATAGACCTGTGTTTCAGATTTAAAGGCAAGTTCATGTTTGAAAATATTTCATCAGCTAAGCCTAAACACCTTCTGAATTGAAACTAAATGTTAAGTTTTAAATAACTGTTGCAAAAATAAGATTGTCCCTCACTGACTATTCATTATGCATTTAAGGGCTTTCCCCACCACTGGGTTCAGCAGAAGATTGGCATGGGGAAAAATATCAACAGCAAAAGAACAAATAAAATGCTTAAACAGTAAGCAAAATGTGCATGTGCTACAAGAAACATTAAAATGATTAAGTTTGAACAGTATTGAAACACAAAAAGCTGAACCTTGGCCATAGGTGGGAATGTGCACACAAAGTTGGGCTTAAAAATTTTGGTCATACTTAAATAAGCTATATTAATATATTTCTTATTAATTTATTTCTTATCTATGTTTCTTATTAGTAATAGAGCATTCGTCAGGGCCTGTTATCTGACAAATATTCTCTACCTGTCTTGCCCTCTTTGAAACCCTGTCTCCTCAGTATATTGTTCTCTGTCTTTTTTTTATTATTCACAAGTTCAAGTTCTTTGATATTACAGGTGACCATGCTTTATTTACTTTAACTGAGCAATTACATACATCATAAATAATTAAAAATAAATACCCTGTAAATAAACAATAGGTATGGTGGCTAATGGCTCTTCTTGCATTTGTAATATTATCTCTTACTTGCTTTATTTTACATTTCCAGTATGGCTTCAAATAAAGTCATAAAATATGATAACATACAGTAAACAAACTAAAAATGCGCCTTAATAACCGTGTGCTAAGGAGGTGCTCTCCCGTGCTGCTTGTTGGGGAAGATAGAGGCTGTGGCACGGCAGTAGGCCTATAATGATTTAGCATGCCTAGTACACAGCTCTCGATATGGTATTAAATATTCTCACAACACTTATAGGCTAAAACGATTAAGAAACTTTATATAAGTTCATAATTACGCCAGTAACACCACACATTGGCATACATATGTACAAACCTGTCTGAGACACCCATCTTCAACTCGGATACCTTCTTCTCTCTCCTCTTCCTCTAAATTGACGGTAGGCAATTATCCAACTTCCGGCGAGTGCAGCATCATTAGACGCGCCACCTACCATAGGGGAGTGTGTACAGAAGGGAACACCTCTCTGCCTGTTTAGCCGTGCGTAAGGCGTAATTGATCAATTGCAAGTGGTTGGCGCAATGCAATGGGTAGCCTAGATTAGATAGATAAACTAGATTTTTTTTCTCGCGTGAGAAATCGGAGGTATGGCGTGTGAGCGTGTGAAGACAATCTAATGCGTGTGTCTCACGCTCATTGCGTGAGAGTTGGCAGCCCAGCATGCTCTAAGAAGAACTCCCAGACCTTACAGAACTTACTAGAGGAGCCACGCAAAGAGCACTTAATTTTTTCCAGAGTCATAAAATGAAAAGCATCCCTAATCCATTGAGAGTGGGAGGGAGGGTGAGAGTTCTTCCAATGTAGCAATATGTCATGCCTCGCTTAGAGTGAGAGAAAGGCCACAAGTTCACAAAAGTAGGATGGTAATGAATGGCCAATAGGTAGGACACCAAACAAGGCAACCAATAGTGAGGGACAGATGTTGGTAGACTTGATAGCTGAGAGAGTGTCAAAAACACCCTTCCAGAACAGTGCAAGGACAGGACAAGCCCAGAACATATGACCAAGACTAGCCAGTCCTAAATGGCACCAGTCACAGCTTGAATCTACACCTGCGTAAATACGAGCTAGTTTACTTTTGGACCAATGAACCCTGTGCACTACTTTGCATTGTAAGACTCCATGCTGGGCACAGACAGAGGATGAGTGGACCCATCTCAGAGCATGCTCCCACAACACAGGGCCTATCTCTATATTCAGATCAGCCGACCAAACAGTACGTAGGGCATCAGAAGCTGAAGATTTGTGTACAAGAAGAGTGTAGTAAATCCTTGATATGGTACCTTTCCGGTAAGGGTTAATTTTGAGGATAGTGTCTATAAGCGTGGGAGAAGGTACAGTATGGTGGGGAAGCTGGGAAAACAGTTCCGTACAAAATCTCTTATCTGCAAGTACCTGAAAAAGTGGGTTGAAGGCAAGTTATAGGCCTGTGTTAACTGACCAAAAGAGACAAATTTACCATCAATGTAAAGATGGTTAAAAGATAAAATTCCTTTGTCTCTCCAGATCAAGAATGGATGGAGTGAATATGGGATTAGAGTATACAGGAGCCAGACCAGGCGTAGATTGCAGCGCAAAGTGTTGTTTAAATTGTGTCCAGATTTTAAGACAGTTTTTCACAACAATACTATCTGAGTGCACAGACGATGATATAGTTGTGGGGAAGCACAGGAGGGACATCAGAGATGATGAACCACATGAGGCCTCCTCAACCTGGAGCCAAGGTGGGGGTTGGTCATTAGTGCAACAAAAGTGTAACATAGCTCTAATATTTGCTGCCCAATAATAGAGTAGGAAACTGGGGAGGGCTAGACCACCCACCTCCTTAGGTTTTTGTAAAGTGTCCTTTTTAATTCTAGGGGCCTTCTTGTTCCATAACAATTGGGAAACTATGTGGTCAAGTGAGTGAAAGAATTTTTTAGTGAGAAAAATGGGTATACATTGGAAGAGATATAGAAATTTGGGGAGCACATTCATTTTAACACAATTTATCCGGCCTGCAAGAGAGAGAGGCAAAAGAGACCAGCGCTGGAGATCCTGTGTCAGCCTGGCCAGAAGAGGGGAAAAATTACATTGATATAAGTCTGAGTAGTTTTTGGTTATACAGACACCCAAGTACTTAAAATGTTCAAGAGATGTTTTGAAAGGTAGGTCAGACAGTGGATATGCCATGGCTGCAGCATTGATCGGCATTAATTCACTTTTATGGAAATTTAGTTTGTAGCCTGAAATTTGACTAAACTCCTTCAGTAAATTTAAGACAAGGGGTAAAGCTCTGTCTAAGTCAGAGACAAAGAGTAAGAGGTCATCCACATACAGGGATACTTTATGTTCAACACCACCCCTTGAAATACCTGGTATCTGACTAGACCTTAGGGCCACCGCCAATGGTTCAATGGCAATGGCAAAAAGGAGTGGAGAGAGTGGACAGCCCTGACGGGTCCCACGCTTGAGGGGGAAGTAGTCAGAGTAATCATTGTTTGTGCGAACACAGGCAAGAGGGGATGTATATAAAAGCCTAATCCATGATATGAAGGTATGACCAAAACCAAAACATTTTAATACAGAGAACAGGTAGGACCATTCTACACGGTCAAATGCCTTCTCTGCATCCATAGAAATAACCACCTCAGGGGAGTCAGAGGGTGTCGGTGCATAAACAATATCAAATTAATGTCTAACATTATGAAAAGAATGTCTGTCTCTAACAAACCCTGTTTGGTCAGTACCTACAATAGTTGGTACAACAGTCTCCAGACGCCTTGCCAACATTTTGGCCAAGAGTTTAACATCTGCACACAGCAGAGAGATAGGGCGGTAGTTACCACAAGAAAGTGAGTCTTTGTCCTTTTTTAAAAGGAGAGAAATGGTGGCCTGTCTTAACGTGGGGGGAAGATTGCCATTCTGCACAGACTCATTGAACATGCTAAGTAAAATTGGAACTAATTGATCGGAGAATGTCTTATAAAATTCGGCCGGGAGACCATCAGGGCCTGGGCATTTACCACTCTGCATCAGCATTAAAGCAACTTCTGAGTTCACCAATTGAAAAGGGTTCATCCAGTCTAGATGATGTTGCACTGTCAATGGAGGGAATCTCTAAAGAGTTAAAAAAAATTGTCATACTGTTTCTCATCAGCCACACATTCAGATGTGTATAATTTGGCATAGAAGTCTCTGAAATGGTTGTTAATTACCTGTGGGTCAAAAGTTGTCCCATCAATAGTACTGATTTGAGTAATATGTTGTGATGATGATGCTTGTCGGATTTGGTGAGCAAGCAGTTCACTAGGTTTATCTCCAAACTCATAACATTTATGACGTGATTTTAACAGTAACTCTGCAGCTTCATTGGAAGCCAGGAGATCAAATTCAGCCTTTTTCATGAGTAACTCTTTTGAAAGATCTGCACTGGATGAGTCCACACACTTAGACTGAAGTTCTGCTATATTTCTATCAAGGCCAGCGCTTTTTTTCTGAGATCTTTCTTTGATAAGCTGAGTAAGATATTATCTCTCCTCTCAGGTAGGCTTTGCATGCCTCCCAGATGGCTGCTGCCGATGTATCTGGGTTTACATTGGTAGAAATATAAAGATCAATGCGGTTCTTAATAGTCAAAACAAAGTTTGGGTCAGAAAGCAGTAAAGAATTAAAGCGCCGGGGGAACGTGTCATAGATCTACCAGGAAGAGAGATGTCGACAACCACTGTTGCATGGTCTGATACCACAATGGGATTATAGGAGCATGAACTGACAGATGGGAGGAGTTTGCTGTCAATGAGAAAGTAATCAATACGGGAGAATGTGCCATGGACAGGAGAAAAAAAAGAAAACTGTTTAGTATTAGGATTGAGGAAGCGCCAGACATCTGCAACAGCATATTGCTCCATAAACATCTGAATTACTTGTGATGATTTCGATAGACCAGAGGGCTTATTGGATGATCAATCAAGTGAAGGGTCAAGACAGCAATTGAAATCAGAGTTCAAGTCGGAGAGAGAGAAAAAAAAAGTTTTTGAAAAAAATATCATTGTCCCAGTTTGGGCCATACACATTTGCCAAAATCAGGTTATTACCTCCCATTTTACCTGTGATGATGACATAGCGCCCATTTATGTCAGACACCACTTTAGTCACAGAAAATGGCACTGATTTGTGAATAAGAATTGCAACCCCCCAGGCTTTACTTAAAAAAGAGGAGTGAAAGAGTTGGCCCACCCACCCCCTCCGGAGCTGAAGGTGATCCAAAGGCAGAAGGTGGGTCTCTTGTAAAAAAGCTATTTTAATGTTTAAGTGTTTAAGATGATTAAACACTGTTGCGTTTCACAGGGGAGTTCATACCCTTAACATTCCAACTAACAAATCTAAAAGCACCACCCGGTGTACGTAATGTATCTATGTTCGCCATCATATATCATATGTTAGGGAAATTTTAAGGGGGTGTGCCAATAACAACTATTGAATTGTCTGCCAAGGACAATGCCACCTGCCCCCATCCCAGCACCAGAGATAAGAGGTAAAGCACTTGTCTAAGTTGAGCCCATGAGGTTATAAGAGCAGCATGCATGCAGGAGAAAAGAAAATACACATAAAATACATAAAAACTAACTAAGATTACATTAACCCGAGACACAACCCCACTTCCCCTTCCCCCCATCCCAAACCCCATAATTCCAGCTACTGCACTGACACGCAGCAATATGGAGCACTCTGATTCTCTGATCAGCATATGTACACACTTCCTAACATCAACGCGCTGCTCCCACAGTGACTGAAGTATAGAAAACCTCACGTATCTAAATATGCTAATGTACTAAAAAACAGTTGTAACAGGCATAAACAGTTAGCAACATTTAGTAATTGCGCACCAACTAGCATTAACATTGTCAGAACCTAAATCAACCAACCTCGCATAAAACAAGAGGGAAACAAAACAGTTCAAGGTGCTGTATACCGGGCGCAAAGAGCACAATAAATCAGCCTCTTTAACAACCATTGGCGCGAGAATGTCAATCTAGGCCAGAACCAGCCTGTTTGGCTAATAAAACAGATAAAAAAGCATTGCGCTTGTTGGCGCCGCCAAATACACTCACACACCAAAAAAAAAAGGGCACTTACGCTCAAGTCATTGAATGCAAAGTTCAGTCACTTACTGATTATCCACCCGCAAACCATGAACAAACTTAGTAGCCTCTGCCACAGATAAGAGCCATGCCCTCTCTCCATTAGGCAGGGTAATACGTAGCTTGGCAGGATAGAGAAGAGCCGGCTTGTATCCACGCTGATAGAGCTCAGCCATGCAGGTTTTGTACTCGGCACGCTACTTCAACAGGTCCGGGCTGTAGTCATCGTAAAGACGAATCTTGTGGCCATTGTAGAGCAGTTTGCCTCATTTGCGTGCCTCGCAAATAACCAGGTCCTTGATTTGGAAACGGTGGAACCAAATGATAACAGGTCGTGGCCGCTCGCCAGGAGCAGGTTTTGGAGCTAGGCTTCTATGTGCTCGTTCCAGTTCAGGGAGAGAGCAAAGCACCTCTGAGCCAAAGACGTCAAAGAGCAGTTGGGAGAAGAAAGTGGACGGAAGGGTGCCTTCGATGTTCTCAGGTAGACCGATTATCCTCAGTGGCGTGTACAGATAGACACGAGGTGGTGCTCAAGCACCTGCCCCTCTGCCCTCTGTCCAAAAAAGTGCCCTTTTGAATTTTTTTTTTTTACAGTTTACTGAGGCCAATGTCGACATGATCTTTAAGAAAAGCCGCGGCATTAAAAGCGTGTGTGAAAATAATGTCCCGATGTGTGCCCCCTCCGCACACACACCGGACCTCTGTCTCTCTTGCTCTGTCACGTGAACAAGCGTGCAGTGCATTCAATGTGAGGTTGCAGCAGCATAGCGTCCTGGAAGCCACGGCCTTGTCGTAGTGCAGACAACACATCGGGCAGTCAGTCAGCTCTTCCCCTGCCCCACCAGCCAGCTAACACATGAATCGAGTGAAAATGTATTGTTTGCCCTCTAAGCCCAAGCTGTAATTTTGTCGTGAAGTAGCCCGTCGCATACAGAAACAACTGCACATATTATATTTTTTGCTAGACCATTTTCAGATTTAGGAAAACAAAAATTTCTTTTTCTATTTTGTTCAACTAGAGATTCCTGGCAAAGTCAAAAAGCCTTGATGTAATAAATTAACATTAAGTGGTTGTTTTACACTTTTAAAAACTAAAACGGGTCAGTGGCGACCCGAACACAAGAGGAGGGTTAAATCTCAGACTTTTATAATAAGGTGTTCCACATGCGCAAAAAAGTGCCTTTTTTCCCCCCCAGAATGTCTGTGCACGCCACTGATTATCCTTACGTTTTGCGGTCTGCTGCGACCCTCTAGGTCAGCCACCTTGGCCCTAAGAGACTCGTTGTCACGTTGTATGTCCGAGCAGGCAGTCTCCAGCTGTTGGATGCGGTGCTCGGTGTTGTTGGCGTTGTCTTCCAAAGAGGAAATTCGTTGCCCATGGTCAGTAACCTTTGTGTGCAGGGTGTCCAATGTAGAAGTCAACGACTCAAATGATGTTTTGAAGTCAGCAGCAAGCGCAACCCTGTGTTCCTCCAGTAAAGAGCTAATCTCTGCCATGCTAATGCTAGCAGACGTTGCAGGATTGCTTTTATCTAGTTTGCCCTTACGTTTGGACATTTTGAGGTTGCCGGTATGGTTAACACTAGTTCTGAAGCCTGTTACTAAAGAATAAACTGAACAAAGCTGGCATAAAACGGTAAATAAAAAGCTTGGTTGTGGGAGCGAGCTACGCACACGTCTACTCCACACACTACATTCCGGAAGTCGTTCGTGTTTGTTTTCCTCACTTCCTCTCCTCCTCACCTCCTCTCCTCCTCACTTCCTCTCCTCCTCACCTCCTCTCCTCCTCTCCTCCTCACCTCCTCTCCTCCTCACTTCTTCTCCTCCTCACCTCCTCACTTCCTCACCTCCTCACTTCCTCACCTCCTCTCCTCCTCACTTCCTCTCCTCACTTCCTCACATCCTCTCTTCCTCACTTCCTCTCCTCCTCACTTCCTCTCCTCCTCTCCTCCTCACTTCCTCTCCTCCTCTCCTCCTCACTTCCTCTCCTCCTCACTTCTTCACCTCCTCACTTCTTCTCCTCCTCACTTCCTCACCTCCTCTCCTCCTCACTTCCTCTCCACCTCTCCTCACTTCCTCATCTCCTCCTCACTTCCTCTCTTCCTCACCTCCTATCCTCCTCACTTCCTCACATCCTCACCTCCTCTCCTCCTCAGCTCCTCTCCTCCTCACTTCCTCTCCTCCTCACCTCCTCTCCTCCTCACTTCTTCACTTCCTCTCCTCCTCACCTCCTCTCCTCCTCACCTCCTCACTTCCTAACTTCCTCACATCCTCTCCTCCTCACTTCCTCACCTCCTCTCCTCCTCCTCTCCTCACTTCCTCTCCTTCTCTCCTCTTCACTTTATCTCCTCCTCTCTTCCTCACTTCCTCTCCTCCTCAGTTCCTCTCCTCCTCACCTCCTCACTTCCTCTCCTCCTCACTTTCTCTCCTCCTCCCCTCCTCACTTCCTCTCCTCCTCACTTCCTCACTTCCTCATTTCCTTTCCTCCTCACCTCCTCACTTCCTCTCATCACCTCCTCTCCTCCTCACTTCCTCTCCTCTTCACTTCCTCTCCTCCTCTCTTCCTCTCCTCCTCCTCTCCTCACTTCCTCTCCTCCTCACTTTCTCTCCTCCTCTCCTCCTCACTTCCTCTCCTCCTCACTTTCTCTCCTCCTCCCCTCACTTCCTCTCCTCCTCAGCTCCTCTCCTCCTCTCTTCTCCTGCTTTCTTTTATTTTTTTCTTCCTTTCTCTTCCTTTCCACCTCTATTTTCTTTTCTTCTGTCTTCACTGTTCTCCTCCCCTCCTTTCTCAACAGCAGTGAGAACAAGACCATACACTCTCTCTCTCTCTCTCTCTCTCTCTCTCACACACACACACACACACACACACACACACACACACACACACACACACACACACTACCATACTCTCTGAGAGTGTGTGAGAGATAAGTTTTGAATTTTGCGTGTGTCTGCCTCTCATACTGGTACAGTGTGTCTCACACACTCTGAACAGGATGCACAGGTCCAAACAGGTCCCAGTTCTGTCACACACACACACACACACACACACACACACACACACACACACACACACACACTTTTGAGGTCTGATGACAGAAAGGAATGTGAACCCCAACCTCTGAGCTTCTTTTCTGACATTCTGTTCCTCCTTTCTTTCCATCACACACACACACACACACACACACACACACACACACACACACCTCCCCTGAACCTATACAGTAGATCTCGTCTCTCTCACAAGATTCGTTGATGAGTAAAATGAGGACACAGTTCTTCTCTCATGTCATTAATTATACATTCACTAATTTAATTTTTCTCTCCTCCCTCACTCCCATTTCCTCTTGTCCTCTTTAATGTTGTTAATCAGAGCCTCATCATGTTTGCGCTCCATCAGTCGTTATTGTTTTTTAATGACAGCAGCATGTTAAACCTCCCCAGACAGGCATGGGGTCGTTCATCTGAGCTTTGTCCTCCTTCAGATCATCGTTACTCCTAACTTACTGAACCGGGTCCAGCCGGTGGTACTGATCCGGATCGTTCCAGTAGCGCTGCGGGTCTTTACTTTTACAGCTGTGTTTGGTGCAACCCTGCCCTCTGTGTGCCACCCTGCTTTGCCATGCCCCCTGCTGCTCTGTGTGTCTGTGTGTCTCAGGGTGTATTCAGACCAGGATAGTTCGATAGTTCACTTGCTTTGGTTCGAACCAAATGTTTTTTTTTATTTTTTCATTTTGGTGCGGTTCGCTTTCACACTGTACATTTTAGTAAGCGGACCAAAATCTGTCAGCAAAGCCACGTGCCCTGAGGTCGTTCAGCTATTGGTCAGAGATGACACGCGCACAAAGCGTTAAGTTCAAAAGTAGTCATGGAGGCTTTCCGTGCTGTTATTCTTTTTAATGTCATCAAAGCTATATGTTTTTTCCAGTTTTTACTGTTTTCACAATTGTGCGATTACTATGCTGTTGTACAAGTAATTTATCAACGACGACTTCAAAGGGCAAGGCGGCTACGGAGGATAGCGCTGATGAGCGCACACCATGTTGTGACAGTTCTGGCTCTTCACGCAAGACGGAGGAGGTATGTGTCAGGATATTCGCCTTATCCATCGTAATAGATGAATTTCTTTTTTGCGTCGCTAGTGCCGCCACTTTTTGAAAGAATGTCCCTGATTTTAATGTAGGTCTGATGTAGTTTCTTCACTTTTAGCCGACATTGTTCTGAGGAGCGCGTGAACCCCTTCTCCTTCATTTTCTCACTGAATACAGCAAACACGTCGGCATTTTTGTGTGTTCTCTCCAAAAGCTCAGATATGTGGACATCTGCCCATATATCCACAAGGGTGCGCGTTTCTTCCTCGGCCCACGTTTGCCCCCTACTCATTTTTTGTACTCTGTAGTCTAGCCTACCACTGGTCTGAATGACTGAACGACTGTTGTAAGGCAGCTGGGCCATAGAAGGTTCACGCTGCACGCTGCATGCTGCACACTACACGCTACACGCGTGTAAAGAAAAGTGGACAAACGTAGCATGACTTGCTCTGGGCCATAGAACGGCGTTCACGTTGCACGCTGCACGCTGCACACTTCACGCGTGAAGCGTGAAATGAACATGCACACTTTTTTCTAGGCGTGAAGATGGAAATTCCAGTCAATGCATGCGGTCACCGCCGCGCCAGCCAATCAGAATGGGTCTAGGGAGATAACTCTATGCTTTCAGGGGAAAACTTCAGAAAAAATATAATTGAATGGTATAATTGAAAAATAGTTCTTCATCGGGATTGTCAAGCAGATTATAGAATGTTCGGTGAAATTCACCACGGGTTTCTCTCAGAAGGAAGTGTTCTCGGCTCCAAATTCTGTTCCTTTTTCTCTTCCTCTGTCTCAGTAAAAGCAGAATGAGGCAATCGTCGTCATCCGAAGAGTCCATATTGTTGGTTACTCGGTCAAAGTAGAACAGACGCAACACGTGAACATCCAAGCATGAAGTTTAATGGCCCAGGGTCCGGTTCTTCACGTGAACGTGTAGCGTGCAGCATGCAGCGTGCAGCGTGAACCTTCTATGGCCCAGCTGCCTAAGGTTCCCTTGACAACCGAAACAGTGTTTGCACTTTGCGGTGGAGTGTCAAGACTCTGTTTCCCATAATGCTCGACAAACAACGGAAGCTCCCGAGGTACAAAAAAGCAAAACTGTCGGATTAGGTCCAGTCTGCTTTCACACCTCCAAAAGGTCCGCACCAGGGTTCCTTTGGTCCGGACCGAGTCCGACCTTGCAGCTCGGTCTCGGTCTGCTTGTTTGGTCCGGACCAGAGTTCGGTGGTTTGTATTCAGACCAACCCAAAAGGTCCGGACCAAGGGAAATTTGGTTCGTTTGGTCGTTTGGTCCGGACCAAACAACGTAGGTGTGAATATGCCCTCAGTCGCTTATCACGCTGCTGCTCTGATCTCACCAGGGCCGGCTCTAGGTCTTTGGCTGCCCTAGGCGAGATTGAGTTTTGGCGCGCCCCCCCAAGAAAAAAAAACCCTCTAATAACATCTAAATAACACTTTAATCTAATCACTCTATTCTATTACTATTAAACAATGTACGGTGCATGCAGGCCCGGCGCCAGGAACAGTTTGCTAAGGGGGCAAATAGAAATCGCAAGGGGGCAAATATTTTTCATATAGTGTGTAGTAGTGATGGCGGTCTGACAACGTGTTTCAAACAATTAACTGCGCCAACCACAAAACCACGGCCCCGAAGGTTGCTTTAGTCCGGGAAAATCATGTGACATATTACCAGGGCAGTTGCGCTTTATCAACTCCCGTGCCCACCTGTTAACCCTCCCCTCTGATTTTCTCACAGACACGCGTTACAACCGGAAAGATGCCAAACATAAAACACACACAAACCTACAGGCAAGTCCTTTACATTTAAAATACATACAAATAGCTCCGCGGCATGAAAACAAAACGTCAATGCAAGTCTAAGGTACTTGGCTCGGCGGCCAAAATCATAATTTTTAAAAACTCAACAGACCCCGCGGCTGCACCAGTAATAGCCTTCCTGACTCGCACCGAGTCAACGCTAACCACTTAATCCGCGATCCCAGTTTAGGCGTGTAGGGGACTAAACACTCTGAAGTGATGAATTTTCCCCCTCCCGCTGCATGGGGGGGGTGACGTCAACGACACATATTCTTACGCTATTTGCGCACAAAGCGGACCATATATGAACACATACACCAACATAAACGGAGATAAACTTAGCCTACAAAGAAAGAAAATGGATTCACAATATTGTGATTGAATTCGTTTAATTCGGTGGGGGAAAGACTACTCCCGCAAACTGACTGCATATTGCAGGATATTGCAGAGACAGTGCACTTGTAAGTGTAGACTACATGTAAAACCCCCGCCCACACGACCCCGCCCCTTGTCCTTATCACAGGTCTGTGTGTGCGCGGCTGTGTCAGCATTTCACACATACACCCACAATAACAATTAAGAAAACAATTAAGTGATCTGAGTCTCCGTTGAGGGGGCGGGGCTGTAGCCACAAGGGGGCGACGCCCCCTTTCGCCCCCCCACGGCGCCGGGCCTGGGTGCATGGACAATAAACAAGAAGTCATTTTTATCTTTTTCATTATTGTTATTATTGTTATCATTATTCACATAAAGTGTCACAAAGTAAAATGACCACACAAATTCAATACATATCTCCATATAATGGGCAAAAACTCTTCCGCACCCTGTTCAAAGTGTAGTGCATGGACAATAAACAAGAAATTATTTTTAGTTTCTTTTTTGCTATTAAAAGTTAAGTCATCTCTGAAGAATTAACAAATTAAATGAATAAAAAATTCTACAATTCTAAATTGTGCAAACTTAAGCACCATGTTAGGACATCAATGGGCTGTATTTTCAAACAAAAGTGCTATTATGGGTACTTTGTTATTGAAGTCTATTGCTGTTTGCATCTAGTTAGCTAGGCAGACATTGATTCAGGCGTCTAAAATATTAATTTGCCACTATAATGGTTGATATGAGAGATTAGATCAGACTTACCTCTATACTTGGCTCTATTTGTTTCTTCCTGTAGCCTTCGTTTGCGCCCCTGCGCACCCGAGAGTTTGGATTTCTTCATTTAAGCACTTGTAGTCTGGGCTACTTTTTGCAGTGGATAGCCATTCTCATTCCCCGAAGAACACCGCTCCCCCCGCCCCCCTTATAACCTATCATTGTGCATTTTTACTAGGCATAAGGAAATCACCGACCACTACTGCGTAGGTTACACTTGTTTTTCAACCTTTTTGAGCCAGGGCGCACTTTTTTCAATGAAAAAATCTCAAGGCACATCACCAATAGAAAATGTTGACTGAAACTAAAATGCTGTTGCCAATATTTACAATATACAGTCATTCCATAATTTTCCACGGTACACTTGGTGATCTCTCACGGCACACTAGTGTTCCGCGGTACTAGAGTTCGGCAGCACAGTGGTTGAAAACACTGTACACCACTGATGCACTTGGTAACATCTCCATTCAATAACTCCATCCCTTTTGGTGGGGTTTTGGTCGCCCT